>NW_027361744.1:2422500-2452500 GCF_039654945.1 Dendrobates tinctorius | reverse complement strand
CCAGCGTTTTGAATGAAGAATCACATTTCTTGGTAGAATCATGCAGGATTACAATTTTTGATGGTTTTTTACTCCTCTCAACAGCCCAAACAAGTTTCTAAAAGGATGAGTTTGCAACTACTTTACTTTTGGAGAAAATTCAAAACATTCATTATTCAATAGGGCCCAAACTATCAAAAACCAACGGTTTCAATGAACACACATTTCTTGGTAGAATCATGCAGGACTGAAATTGTTGATGTTTTTCTACTCCTCTCATGAGCCCAAACAAGTCTCTAAAAGCATGAGTTTGCAACTACTTTACTTTTGGAGAAAATTCAAAACATTCATTATTCAATAGAGCCCAATAGCAAAAATCAGGTTTTGAATCAAGAATCACATTTCTTGGTAGAATCATGCAGGATTGAAATTTTTGATGGTTTTTTACTCCTCTCAACAGCCCAAACAAGTTTCTAAAAGGATGAGTTTGCAACTACTTTACTTTTGGAGAAAATTCAAAACATTCATTATTCAATAGGGCCCAAACTATCAAAAACCAGCGGTTTCAATGAACACACATTTCTTGGTAGAATTATGCAGGACTGAAATTTTTGATGTTTTTCTACTCCTCTCATGAGCCCAAACAAGACTCTAAAAGCATGAGTTTGCAACTACTTTACTTTTGGAGAAAATTCAAAACATTCATTATTCAATAGAGCCCAATAGCAAAAATCAGGTTTTGAATGAAGAATCACATTTCTTGGTAAAATCATGCAGGATTGAAATTTTTGATGGTTTTTTACTCCTCTCAACAGCCCAAACAAGTTACTAAAAGGATGAGTTTGCAACTACTTTACTTTTGGAGAAAATTCAAAACATTCATTATTCAATAGGGCCCAAACTATCAAAAACCAGCGGTTTCAATGAACACACATTTCTTGGTAGAATCATGCAGGACTGAAATTTTTGATTTTTTTCTACTCCTCTCATTAGCCCAAACAAGTCTCTAAAAGCATAAGTTTGCAACTACTTTACTTTTGGAGAAAATTCAAAACATTCATTATTCAATAGAGCCCAATAGCAAAAATCAGGTTTTGAATGAAGAATCACATTTCTTGGTAGAATCATGCAGGATTGAAATTTTTGATGGTTTTTTACTCCTCTCAACAGCCCAAACAAGTTTCTAAAAGGATGAGTTTGCAACTACTTTACTTTTGGAGAAAATTCAAAACATTCATTATTCAATAGGGCCCAAAATATCAAAAACCAGCGGTTTGAATGAACACACATTTCTTGGTAGAATCGTGCAGGCTGAAATTTTTGATGTTTTTCTACTCCTCTCATGAGCCCAAACAAGTCTCTAAAAGGATGAGTTTGCAACTACTTTACTTTTGGAGAAAATTCAAAACATTCATTATTCAAAAGAGCCCAATAGCAAAAACCAGCGTTTTGAATGAAGAATCACATTTCTTGGTAAAATCATGCAGGATTGAAATTTTTGATGGTTTTTTACTCCTCTCAACAGCCCAAACAAGTTTCTAAAAGGATGAGTTTGCAACTACTTTACTTTTGGAGAAAATTCAAAACATTCATTATTCAATAGGGCCCAAACTATCAAAAACCAGCGGTTTGAATGAACACACATTTTTTGGTAGAATCATGCAGGACTGAAATTTTTGATGATTTTCTACTCCTCTCATGAGCCCAAACAAGTCTCTAAAAGCATGAGTTTGCAACTACTTTACTTTTGGAGAAAATTCAAAACATTCACTATTCAATAGAGCCCAATAGCAAAAACCAGCGTTTTGAATGAAGAATCACATTTCTTGGTAGAATCATGCAGGATTACAATTTTTGATGGTTTTTTACTCCTCTCAACAGCCCAAACAAGTTTCTAAAAGGATGAGTTTGCAACTACTTTACTTTTGGAGAAAATTCAAAACATTCATTATTCAATAGGGCCCAAACTATCAAAAACCAGCGGTTTGAATGAACACACATTTCTTGGTAGAATCATGCAGGACTGAAATTTTTGATGTTTTTCTACTCCTCTCATGAGCCCAAACAAGTCTCTAAAAGCATGAGTTTGCAACTACTTTACTTTTGGAGAAAATTCAAAACATTCATTATTCAATAGAGCCCAATAGCAAAAACCAGCGTTTTGAATGAAGAATCACATTTCTTGGTAGAATCATGCAGGATTACAATTTTTGATGGTTTTTTACTCCTCTCAACAGCCCAAACAAGTTTCTAAAAGGATGAGTTTGCAACTACTTTACTTTTGGAGAAAATTCAAAACATTCATTATTCAATAGGGCCCAAACTATCAAAAACCAACGGTTTCAATGAACACACATTTCTTGGTAGAATCATGCAGGACTGAAATTGTTGATGTTTTTCTACTCCTCTCATGAGCCCAAACAAGTCTCTAAAAGCATGAGTTTGCAACTACTTTACTTTTGGAGAAAATTCAAAACATTCATTATTCAATAGAGCCCAATAGCAAAAATCAGGTTTTGAATCAAGAATCACATTTCTTGGTAGAATCATGCAGGATTGAAATTTTTGATGGTTTTTTACTCCTCTCAACAGCCCAAACAAGTTTCTAAAAGGATGAGTTTGCAACTACTTTACTTTTGGAGAAAATTCAAAACATTCATTATTCAATAGGGCCCAAACTATCAAAAACCAGCGGTTTCAATGAACACACATTTCTTGGTAGAATTATGCAGGACTGAAATTTTTGATGTTTTTCTACTCCTCTCATGAGCCCAAACAAGACTCTAAAAGCATGAGTTTGCAACTACTTTACTTTTGGAGAAAATTCAAAACATTCATTATTCAATAGAGCCCAATAGCAAAAATCAGGTTTTGAATGAAGAATCACATTTCTTGGTAAAATCATGCAGGATTGAAATTTTTGATGGTTTTTTACTCCTCTCAACAGCCCAAACAAGTTACTAAAAGGATGAGTTTGCAACTACTTTACTTTTGGAGAAAATTCAAAACATTCATTATTCAATAGGGCCCAAACTATCAAAAACCAGCGGTTTCAATGAACACACATTTCTTGGTAGAATCATGCAGGACTGAAATTTTTGATTTTTTTCTACTCCTCTCATTAGCCCAAACAAGTCTCTAAAAGCATAAGTTTGCAACTACTTTACTTTTGGAGAAAATTCAAAACATTCATTATTCAATAGAGCCCAATAGCAAAAATCAGGTTTTGAATGAAGAATCACATTTCTTGGTAGAATCATGCAGGATTGAAATTTTTGATGGTTTTTTACTCCTCTCAACAGCCCAAACAAGTTTCTAAAAGGATGAGTTTGCAACTACTTTACTTTTGGAGAAAATTCAAAACATTCATTATTCAATAGGGCCCAAAATATCAAAAACCAGCGGTTTGAATGAACACACATTTCTTGGTAGAATCGTGCAGGCTGAAATTTTTGATGTTTTTCTACTCCTCTCATGAGCCCAAACAAGTCTCTAAAAGGATGAGTTTGCAACTACTTTACTTTTGGAGAAAATTCAAAACATTCATTATTCAAAAGAGCCCAATAGCAAAAACCAGCGTTTTGAATGAAGAATCACATTTCTTGGTAAAATCATGCAGGATTGAAATTTTTGATGGTTTTTTACTCCTCTCAACAGCCCAAACAAGTTTCTAAAAGGATGAGTTTGCAACTACTTTACTTTTGGAGAAAATTCAAAACATTCATTATTCAATAGGGCCCAAACTATCAAAAACCAGCGGTTTGAATGAACACACATTTTTTGGTAGAATCATGCAGGACTGAAATTTTTGATGATTTTCTACTCCTCTCATGAGCCCAAACAAGTCTCTAAAAGCATGAGTTTGCAACTACTTTACTTTTGGAGAAAATTCAAAACATTCACTATTCAATAGAGCCCAATAGCAAAAACCAGCGTTTTGAATGAAGAATCACATTTCTTGGTAGAATCATGCAGGATTACAATTTTTGATGGTTTTTTACTCCTCTCAACAGCCCAAACAAGTTTCTAAAAGGATGAGTTTGCAACTACTTTACTTTTGGAGAAAATTCAAAACATTAATTATTCAATAGGGCCCAAACTATCAAAAACCAACGGTTTCAATGAACACACATTTCTTGGTAGAATCATGCAGGACTGAAATTTTTGATGTTTTTCTACTCCTCTCATGAGCCCAAACAAGTCTCTAAAAGCATGAGTTTGCAACTACTTTACTTTTGGAGAAAATTCAAAACATTCATTATTCAATAGAGCCCAATAGCAAAAATCAGGTTTTGAATGAAGAATCACATTTCTTGGTAGAATCATGCAGGATTGAAATTTTTGATGGTTTTTTACTCCTCTCAACAGCCCAAACAAGTTTCTAAAAGGATGAGTTTGCAACTACTTTACTTTTGGAGAAAATTCAAAACATTCATTATTCAATAGGGCCCAAAATATCAAAAACCAGCGGTTTGAATGAACACACATTTCTTGGTAGAATCGTGCAGGACTGAAATTTTTGATGTTTTTCTACTCCTCTCATGAGCCCAAACAAGTCTCTAAAAGGATGAGTTTGCAACTACTTTACTTTTGGAGAAAATTCAAAACATTCATTATTCAATAGAGCCCAATAGCAAAAACCAGCGTTTTGAATGAAGAATCACATTTCTTGGTAGAATCATGCAGGATTGAAATTTTTGATGGTTTTTTACTCCTCTCAACAGCCCAAACAAGTTTCTAAAAGGATGAGTTTGCAACTACTTTACTTTTGGAGAAAATTCAAAACATTCATTATTCAATAGGGCCCAAACTATCAAAAACCAGCGGTTTCAATGAACACACATTTCTTGGTAGAATCATGCAGGACTGAAATTTTTGATGTTTTTCTACTCCTCTCATGAGCCCAAACAAGTCTCTAAAAGCATGAGTTTGCAACTACTTTACTTTTGGAGAAAATTCAAAACATTCATTATTCATTAGAGCCCAATAGCAAAAATCAGGTTTTGAATGAAGAATCACATTTCTTGGTAGAATCATGCAGGATTGAAATTTTTGATGGTTTTTTACTCCTCTCAACAGCCCAAACAAGTTTCTAAAAGGATGAGTTTGCAACTGCTTTACTTTTGGAGAAAATTCAAAACATTCATTATTCAATAGGGCCCAAACTATCAAAAACCAGCGGTTTGAATGAACACACATTTCTTGGTAGAATCATGCAGGACTGAAATTTTTGATGTTTTTCTACTCCTCTCATGAGCCCAAACAAGTCTCTAAAAGGATGAGTTTGCAACTACTTTACTTTTGGAGAAAATTCAAAACATTCATTATTCAATAGAGCCCAATAGCAAAAATCAGGTTTTGAATGAAGAATCACATTTCTTGGTAAAATCATGCAGGATTGAAATTTTTGATGGTTTTTTACTCCTCTCAACAGACCAAACAAGTTTCTAAAAGGATGAGTTTGCAACTACTTTACTTTTGGAGAAAATTCAAAACATTCATTATTCAATAGGGCCCAAACTATCAAAAACCAGCGGTTTCAATGAACACACATTTCTTGGTAGAATCATGCAGGACTGAAATTTTTGATGTTTTTCTACTCCTCTCATGAGCCCAAACAAGTCTCTAAAAGCATAAGTTTGCAACTACTTTACTTTTGGAGAAAATTCAAAACATTCATTATTCAATAGAGCCCAATAGCAAAAATCAGGTTTTGAATGAAGAATCACATTTCTTGGTAGAATCATGCAGGATTGAAATTTTTGATGGTTTTTTACTCCTCTCAACAGCCCAAACAAGTTTCTAAAAGGATGAGTTTGCAACTACTTTACTTTTGGAGAAAATTCAAAACATTCATTATTCAATAGGGCCCAAACTATCAAAAACCAGCGGTTTGAATGAACACACATTTCTTGGTAGAATCATGCAGGACTGAAATTTTTGATGTTTTTCTACTCCTCTCATGAGCCCAAACAAGTCTCTAAAAGCATGAGTTTGCAACTACTTTACTTTTGGAGAAAATTCAAAACATTCATTATTCTATAGAGCCCAATAGCAAAAACCAGCGTTTTGAATGAAGAATCACATTTCTTGGTAGAATCATGCAGGATTACAATTTTTGATGGTTTTTTACTCCTCTCAACAGCCCAAACAAGTTTCTAAAAGGATGAGTTTGCAACTACTTTACTTTTGGAGAAAATTCAAAACATTCATTATTCAATAGGGCCCAAACTATCAAAAACCAGCGGTTTGAATGAACACACATTTCTTGGTAGAATCATGCAGGACTGAAATTTTTGATGTTTTTCTACTCCTCTCATGAGCCCAAACAAGTCTCTAAAAGCATGAGTTTGCAACTACTTTACTTTTGGAGAAAATTCAAAACATTCATTATTCAATAGAGCCCAATAGCAAAAATCAGGTTTTGAATGAAGAATCACATTTCTTGGTAGAATCATGCAGGATTGAAATTTTTGATGGTTTTTTACTCCTCTCAACAGCCCAAACAAGTTTCTAAAAGGATGAGTTTGCAACTACTTTACTTTTGGAGAAAATTCAAAACATTCATTATTCAATAGGGCCCAAACTATCAAAAACCAGCGGTTTCAATGAACACACATTTCTTGGTAGAATCATGCAGGACTGAAATTTTTGATGTTTTTCTACTCCTCTCATGAGCCCAAACAAGTCTCTAAAAGCATGAGTTTGCAACTACTTTACTTTTGGAGAAAATTCAAAACATTCATTATTCAATAGAGCCCAATAGCAAAAATCAGGTTTTGAATGAAGAATCACATTTCTTGGTAAAATCATGCAGGATTGAAATTTTTGATGGTTTTTTACTCCTCTCAACAGCCCAAACAAGTTTCTAAAAGGATGAATTTGCAACTACTTTACTTTTGGAGAAAATTCAAAACATTAATTATTCAATAGGGCCCAAAATATCAAAAACCAGCGGTTTGAATGAACACACATTTCTTGGTAGAATCGTGCAGGACTGAAATTTTTGATGTTTTTCTACTCCTCTCATGAGCCCAAACAAGTCTCTAAAAGGATGAGTTTGCAACTACTTTACTTTTGGAGAAAATTCAAAACATTCATTATTCAAAAGAGCCCAATAGCAAAAACCAGCGTTTTGAATGAAGAATCACATTTCTTCGTAGAATCATGCAGGATTGAAATTTTTGATGGTTTTCTACTCCTCTCATGAGCCCAAACAAGTCTCTAAAAGCATGAGTTTGCAACTACTTTACTTTTGGAGAAAATTCAAAACATTCATTATTCAATAGAGCCCAATAGCAAAAATCAGGTTTTGAATGAAGAAACACATTTCTTGGTAAAATCATGCAGGATTGAAATTTTTGATGGTTTTTTACTCCTCTCAACAGCCCAAACAAGTTTCTAAAAGGATGAGTTTGCAACTACTTTACTTTTGGAGAAAATTCAAAACATTCATTATTCAATAGGGCCCAAACTATCAAAAACCAGCGGTTTGAATGAACACACATTTCTTGGTAGAATCATGCAGGACTGAAATTTTTGATGTTTTCTACTCCTCTCATGAGCCCAAATAAGTCTCTAAAAGCATGAGTTTGCAACTACTTTACTTTTGGAGAAAATTCAAAACATTCACTTTTCACTAGAACCCAATAGCAAAAATCAGGTTTTGAATGAAGAATCACATTTCTTGGTAGAATCATGCTGCATTGAAATTTTTGATGGTTTTTTACTCCTCTCAACAGCCCAAACAAGTTTCTAAAAGGATGAGTTTGCAACTACTTTACTTTTGGAGAAAATTCAAAACATTCATTATTCAATAGGGCCCAAACTATCAAAAACCAGCGGTTTCAATGAAAACACATTTCTTGGTAGAATCATGCAGGACTGAAATTTTTGATGTTTTTCTACTCCTCTCATGAGCCCAAACAAGTCTCTAAAAGCATGAGTTTGCAACTACTTTACTTTTGGAGAAAATTCAAAACATTCATTATTCAATAGAGCCCAATAGCAAAAATCAGGTTTTGAATGAAGATTCACATTTCTTGGAAGAATCATGCAGGATTGAAATTTTTGATGGTTTTTTACTCCTCTCAACAGCCCAAACAAGTTTCTAAAAGGATGAGTTTGCAACTACTTTACTTTTGGAGAAAATTCAAAACATTCATTATTCAATAGGGCCCAAACTATCAAAAACCAGCGGTTTCAATGAACACACATTTCTTGGTAGAATCATGCAGGACTGAAATTTTTGATGTTTTTCTACTCCTCTCATGAGCCCAAACAAGTCTCTAAAAGCATGAGTTTGCAACTACTTTACTTTTGGAGAAAATTCAAAACATTCATTATTCAATAGAGCCCAATAGCAAAAATCAGGTTTTGAATGAAGAATCACATTTCTTGGTAGAATCATGCAGGATTGAAATTTTTGATGGTTTTTTACTCCTCTCTACAGCCCAAACAAGTTTCTAAAAGGATGAGTTTGCAACTACTTTACTTTTGGAGAAAATTCAAAACATTCATTATTCAATAGGGCCCAAAATATCAAAAAACAGCGGTTTGAATGAACACACATTTCTTGGTAGAATCGTGCAGGACTGAAATTTTTGATGTTTTTCTACTCCTCTCATGAGCCCAAACAAGTCTCTAAAAGGATGAGTTTGCAACTACTTTACTTTTGGAGAAAATTCAAAACATTCATTATTCAATAGAGCCCAATAGCAAAAACCAGCGTTTTGAATGGAGAATCACATTTCTTGGTAGAATCATGCAGGATTGAAATTTTTGATGGTTTTTTACTCCTCTCAACAGCCCAAACAAGTTTCTAAAAGGATCAGTTTGCAACTACTTTACTTTTGGAGAAAATTCAAAACATTCATTATTCAATAGGGCCCAAACTATCAAAAACCAGCGGTTTCAATGAACACACATTTCTTGGTAGAATCATGCAGGACTGAAATTTTTGATGTTTTTCTTCTCCTCTCATGAGCCCAAACAAGTCTCTAAAAGCATGAGTTTGCAACTACTTTACTTTTGGAGAAAATTCAAAACATTCATTATTCAATAGAGCCCAATAGCAAAAATCAGGTTTTGAATGAAGAATCACATTTCTTGGTAGAATCATGCAGGATTGAAATTTTTGATGGTTTTTTACTCCTCTCAACAGCCCAAACAAGTTTCTAAAAGGATGAGTTTGCAACTACTTTACTTTTGGAGAAAATTCAAAACATTCATTATTCAATAGGGCCCAAACTATCAAAAACCAGCGGTTTCAATGAACACACATTTCTTGGTAGAATCATGCAGGACTGAAATTTTTGATGTTTTTCTACTCCTCTCATGAGCCCAAACAAGTCTCTAAAAGGATGAGTTTGCAACTACTTTACTTTAGGAGAAAATTCAAAACATTCATTATTCAATAGAGCCCAATAGCAAAAATCAGGTTTTGAATGAAGAATCACATTTCTTGGTAGAATCATGCAGGATTGAAATTTTTGATGGTTTTTTACTCCTCTCAACAGCCCAAACAAGTTTCTAAAAGGATGAGTTTGCAACTACTTTACTTTTGGAGAAAATTCAAAACATTCATTATTCAATAGAGCCCAATAGCAAAAATCAGGTTTTGAATGAAGAATCACATTTCTTGGTAGAATCATGCAGGATTGAAATTTTTGATGGTTTTTTACTCCTCTCAACAGCCCAAACAAGTTTCTAAAAGGATGAGTTTGCAACTGCTTTACTTTTGGAGAAAATTCAAAACATTCATTATTCAATAGGGCCCAAACTATCAAAAACCAGCGGTTTGAATGAACACACATTTCTTGGTAGAATCATGCAGGACTGAAATTTTTGATGTTTTTCTACTCCTCTCATGAGCCCAAACAAGTCTCTAAAAGCATGAGTTTGCAACTACTTTACTTTTGGAGAAAATTCAAAACATTCATTATTCAATAGAGCCCAATAGGAAAAATCAGGTTTTGAATGAAGAATCACATTTCTTGGTAGAATCATGCAGGATTGAAATTTTTGATGGTTTTTTACTCCTCTCAACAGCCCAAACAAGTTTCTAAAAGGATGAGTTTGCAACTACTTTACTTTTGGAGAAAATTCAAAACATTCATTATTCAATAGTGCCCAAAATATCAAAAACCAGCGGTTTGAATGAACACACATTTCTTGGTAGAATCGTGCAGGACTGAAATTTTTGATGTTTTTCTACTCCTCTCATGAGCCCAAACAAGTCTCTAAAAGGATGAGTTTGCAACTACTTTACTTTTGGAGAAAATTCAAAACATTCATTATTCAATAGAGCCCAATAGCAAAAACCAGCGTTTTGAATGAAGAATCACATATCTTGGTAGAATCATGCAGGATTGAAATTTTTGATGGTTTTTTACTCCTCTCAACAGCCCAAACAAGTTTCTAAAAGGATGAGTTTGCAACTACTTTACTTTTGGAGAAAATTCAAAACATTCATTATTCAATAGGGCCCAAACTATCAAAAAACAGCGGTTTCAATGAACACACATTTCTTGGTAGAATCATGCAGGACTGAAATTTTTGATGTTTTTCTACTCCTCTCATGAGACCAAACAAGTCTCTAAAAGCATGAGTTTGCAACTACTTTACTTTTGGAGAAAATTCCCATTCATTATTCAATAGAGCCCAATAGCAAAAATCAGGTTTTGAATGAAGAATCACATTTCTTGGTAAAATCATGCAGGATTGAAATTTTTGATGGTTTTTTACTCCTCTCAACAGCCCAAACAAATTTCTAAAAGGATGAGTTTGCAACTACTTTACTTTTGGAGAAAATTCAAAACATTCATTATTCAATAGGGCCCAAACTATCAAAAACCAGCGGTTTGAATGAACACACATTTCTTGGTAGAATCATGCAGGACTGAAATTTTTGATGTTTTTCTACTCCTCTCATGAGCCCAAACAAGTCTCTAAAAGCATGAGTTTGCAACTACTTTACTTTTGGAGAAAATTCAAAACATTCATTATTCAATAGAGCCCAATAGCAAAAATCAGGTTTTGAATGAAGAATCACATTTCTTGGTAGAATCATGCAGGATTGAAATTTTTGATGGTTTTTTACTCCTCTCAACAGCCCAAACAAGTTTCTAAAAGGATGAGTTTGCAACTACTTTACTTTTGGAGAAAATTCAAAACATTCATTATTCTATAAGGCCCAAAATATCAAAAACCAGCGGTTTGAATGAACACACATTTCTTGGTAGAATCGTGCAGGACTGAAATTTTTGATGTTTTTCTACTCCTCTCATGAGCCCAAACAAGTCTCTAAAAGGATGAGTTTGCAACTACTTTACTTTTGGAGAAAATTCAAAACATTCATTATTCAATAGAGCCCAATAGCAAAAACCAGCGTTTTGAATGAAGAATCACATTTCTTGGTAGAATCATGCAGGATTGAAATTTTTGATGGTTTTTTACTCCTCTCAACAGCCCAAACAAGTTTCTAAAAGGATGAGTTTGCAAATACTTTACTTTTGGAGAAAATTCAAAACATTCATTATTCAATAGGGCCCAAACTATCAAAAACCAGCGGTTTCAATGAACACACATTTCTTGGTAGAATCGTGCAGGACTGAAATTTTTGATGTTTTTCTACTCCTCTCATGAGCCCAAACAAGTCTCTAAAAGCATGAGTTTGCAACTACTTTACTTTTGGAGAAAATTCAAAACATTCATTATTCAATAGCGCCCAATAGCAAAAATCAGGTTTTGAATGAAGAATCACATTTCTTTGTAGAATCATGCAGGATTGAAATTTTTGATGGTTTTTTACTCCTCTCAACAGCCCAAACAAGTTTCTAAAAGGATGAGTTTGCAACTACTTTACTTTTGGAGAAAATTCAAAACATTCATTATTCAATAGGGCCCAAAATATCAAAAACCAGCCGTTTCAATGAACACACATTTCTTGGTAGAATCATGCAGGACTGAAATTTTTGATGTTTTTCTACTCCTCTCCTGAGCCCAAACAAGTCTCTAAAAGCATGAGTTTGCAACTACTTTACTTTTGGAGAAAATTCAAAACATTCATTATTCAATAGAGCCCAATAGCAAAAATCAGGTTTTGAATGAAGAATCACATTTCTTGGTAGAATCATGCAGGATTGAAATTTTTGATGGTTTTTTACTCCTCTCAACAGCCCAAACAAGTTTCTAAAAGGATGAGTTTGCAACTACTTTACTTTTGGAGAAAATTCAAAACATTCATTATTCAATAGGGCCCAAACTATCAAAAACCAGCGGTTTGAATGAACTCACATTTCTTGGTAGAATCATGCAGGACTGAAATTTTTGAGGTTTTTGTACTCCTCTCATGAGCCCAAACAAGTCTCTAAAAGCATGAGTTTGCAACTACTTTACTTTTGGAGAAAATTCAAAACATTCACTTTTCACTAGAGCCCAATAGCAAAAATCAGGTTTTGAATGAAGAATCACATTTCTTGGTAGAATCATGCTGCATTGAAATTTTTGATGGTTTTTTACTCCTCTCAACAGCCCAAACAAGTTTCTAAAAGGATGAGTTTGCAACTAATTTACTTTTGGAGAAAATTCAAAACATTCATTATTCAATAGGGCCCAAACTATCAAAAACCAGCGGTTTCAATGAACACACATTTCTTGGTAGAATCATGCAAGACTGAAATTTTTGATGTTTTTCTACTCCTCTCATGAGCCCAAACAAGTCTCTAAAAGCATGAGTTTGCAACTACTTTACTTTTGGAGAAAATTCAAAACATTCATTATTCAATAGAGCCCAATAGCAAAAATCAGGTTTTGAATGAAGATTCACATTTCTTGGTAGAATCATGCAGGATTGAAATTTTTGATGGTTTTTTACTCCTCTCAACAGCCCAAACAAGTTTCTAAAAGGATGAGTTTGCAACTACTTTACTTTTGGAGAAAATTCAAAACATTCATTATTCAATAGGGCCCAAAATATCAAAAACCAGCCGTTTCAATGAACACACATTTCTTGGTAGAATCATGCAGGACTGAAATTTTTGATGTTTTTCTACTCCTCTCATGAGCCCAAACAAGTCTCTAAAAGCATGAGTTTGCAACTACTTTACTTTTGGAGAAAATTCAAAACATTCATTATTCAATAGAGCCCAATAGCAAAAATCAGGTTTTGAATGAAGAATCACATTTCTTGGTAGAATCATGCAGGATTGAAATTTTTGATGGTTTTTTACTCCTCTCAACAGCCCAAACAAGTTTCTAAAAGGATGAGTTTGCAACTACTTTACTTTTGGAGAAAATTCAAAACATTCATCATTCAATAGGGCCCAAACTATCAAAAACCAGCGGTTTCAATGAACACACATTTCTTGGTAGAATCGTGCAGGACTGAAATTTTTGATGTTTTTCTACTCCTCTCATGAGCCCAAACAAGTCTCTAAAAGCATGAGTTTGCAACTACTTTACTTTTGGAGAAAATTCAAAACATTCATTATTCAATAGCGCCCAATAGCAAAAATCAGGTTTTGAATGAAGAATCACATTTCTTGGTAGAATCATGCAGGATTGAAATTTTTGATGGTTTTTTACTCCTCTCAACAGCCCAAACAAGTTTCTAAAAGGATGAGTTTGCAACTACTTTACTTTTGGAGAAAATTCAAAACATTCATTATTCAATAGGGCCCAAAATATCAAAAACCAGCGGTTTCAATGAATACACATTTCTTGGTAGAATCATGCAGGACTGAAATTTTTGATGTTTTTCAACTCCTCTCATGAGCCCAAACAAGTCTCTAAAAGCATGAGTTTGCAACTACTTTACTTTTGGAGAAAATTCAAAACATTCATTATTCAATAGAGCCCAATAGCAAAAATCAGGTTTTGAATGAAGAATCACATTTCTTGGTAGAATCATGCAGGATTGAAATTTTTGATGGTTTTTTACTCCTCTCAACAGCCCAAACAAGTTTCTAAAAGGATGAGTTTGCAAATACTTTACTTTTGGAGAAAATTCAAAACATTCATTATTCAATAGGGCCCAAACTATCAAAAACCAGCGGTTTCAATGAACACACATTTCTTGGTAGAATCGTGCAGGACTGAAATTTTTGATGTTTTTCTACTCCTCTCATGAGCCCAAACAAGTCTCTAAAAGCATGAGTTTGCAACTACTTTACTTTTGGAGAAAATTCAAAACATTCATTATTCAATAGCGCCCAATAGCAAAAATCAGGTTTTGAATGAAGAATCACATTTCTTTGTAGAATCATGCAGGATTGAAATTTTTGATGGTTTTTTACTCCTCTCAACAGCCCAAACAAGTTTCTAAAAGGATGAGTTTGCAACTACTTTACTTTTGGAGAAAATTCAAAACATTCATTATTCAATAGGGCCCAAAATATCAAAAACCAGCCGTTTCAATGAACACACATTTCTTGGTAGAATCATGCAGGACTGAAATTTTTGATGTTTTTCTACTCCTCTCCTGAGCCCAAACAAGTCTCTAAAAGCATGAGTTTGCAACTACTTTACTTTTGGAGAAAATTCAAAACATTCATTATTCAATAGAGCCCAATAGCAAAAATCAGGTTTTGAATGAAGAATCACATTTCTTGGTAGAATCATGCAGGATTGAAATTTTTGATGGTTTTTTACTCCTCTCAACAGCCCAAACAAGTTTCTAAAAGGATGAGTTTGCAACTACTTTACTTTTGGAGAAAATTCAAAACATTCATTATTCAATAGGGCCCAAACTATCAAAAACCAGCGGTTTGAATGAACTCACATTTCTTGGTAGAATCATGCAGGACTGAAATTTTTGATGTTTTTCTACTCCTCTCATGAGCCCAAACAAGTCTCTAAAAGCATGAGTTTGCAACTACTTTACTTTTGGAGAAAATTCAAAACATTCACTTTTCACTAGAGCCCAATAGCAAAAATCAGGTTTTGAATGAAGAATCACATTTCTTGGTAGAATCATGCTGCATTGAAATTTTTGATGGTTTTTTACTCCTCTCAACAGCCCAAACAAGTTTCTAAAAGGATGAGTTTGCAACTAATTTACTTTTGGAGAAAATTCAAAACATTCATTATTCAATAGGGCCCAAACTATCAAAAACCAGCGGTTTCAATGAACACACATTTCTTGGTAGAATCATGCAAGACTGAAATTTTTGATGTTTTTCTACTCCTCTCATGAGCCCAAACAAGTCTCTAAAAGCATGAGTTTGCAACTACTTTACTTTTGGAGAAAATTCAAAACATTCATTATTCAATAGAGCCCAATAGCAAAAATCAGGTTTTGAATGAAGATTCACATTTCTTGGTAGAATCATGCAGGATTGAAATTTTTGATGGTTTTTTACTCCTCTCAACAGCCCAAACAAGTTTCTAAAAGGATGAGTTTGCAACTACTTTACTTTTGGAGAAAATTCAAAACATTCATTATTCAATAGGGCCCAAAATATCAAAAACCAGCCGTTTCAATGAACACACATTTCTTGGTAGAATCATGCAGGACTGAAATTTTTGATGTTTTTCTACTCCTCTCATGAGCCCAAACAAGTCTCTAAAAGCATGAGTTTGCAACTACTTTACTTTTGGAGAAAATTCAAAACATTCATTATTCAATAGAGCCCAATAGCAAAAATCAGGTTTTGAATGAAGAATCACATTTCTTGGTAGAATCATGCAGGATTGAAATTTTTGATGGTTTTTTACTCCTCTCAACAGCCCAAACAAGTTTCTAAAAGGATGAGTTTGCAACTACTTTTCTTTTGGAGAAAATTCAAAACATTCATCATTCAATAGGGCCCAAACTATCAAAAACCAGCGGTTTCAATGAACACACATTTCTTGGTAGAATCATGCAGGACTGAAATTTTTGATGTTTTTCTACTCCTCTCATGAGCCCAAACAAGTCTCTAAAAGCATGAGTTTGCAACTACTTTACTTTTGGAGAAAATTCAAAACATTCATTATTCAATAGAGCCCAATAGCAAAAATCAGGTTTTGAATGAAGAATCACATTTCTTGGTAAAATCATGCAGGATTGAAATTTTTGATGGTTTTTTACTCCTCTCAACAGCCCAAACAAGTTTCTAAAAGGATGAGTTTGCAACTACTTTACTTTTGGAGGAAATTCAAAACATTCATTATTCAATAGGGCCCAAACTATCAAAAACCAGCGGTTTCAATGAACACACATTTCTTGGTAGAATCATGCAGGACTGAAATTTTTGATGTTTTTCTACTCCTCTCATGAGCCCAAACAAGTCTCTAAAAGCATGAGTTTGCAACTACTTTACTTTTGGAGAAAATTCAAAACATTCATTATTCAATAGAGCCCAATAGCAAAAATCAGGTTTTGAATGAAGAATCACATTTCTTGGTAAAATCATGCAGGATTGAAATTTTTGATGGTTTTTTACTCCTCTCAACAGCCCAAACAAGTTTCTAAAAGGATGAATTTGCAACTACTTTACTTTTGGAGAAAATTCAAAACATTCATTATTCAATAGGGCCCAAACTATCAAAAACCAGCGGTTTGAATGAACACACATTTCTTGGTAGAATCATGCAGGACTGAAATTTTTGATGTTTTTCTACTCCTCTCATGAGCCCAAACAAGTCTCTAAAAGCATGAGTTTGCAACTACTTTACTTTTGGAGAAAATTCAAAACATTCATTATTCAATAGAGCCCAATAGGAAAAATCAGGTTTTGAATGAAGAATCACATTTCTTGGTAGAATCATGCAGGATTGAAATTTTTGATGGTTTTTTACTCCTCTCAACAGCCCAAACAAGTTTCTAAAAGGATGAGTTTGCAACTACTTTACTTTTGGAGAAAATTCAAAACATTCATTATTCAATAGTGCCCAAAATATCAAAAACCAGCGGTTTGAATGAACACACATTTCTTGGTAGAATCGTGCAGGACTGAAATTTTTGATGTTTTTCTACTCCTCTCATGAGCCCAAACAAGTCTCTAAAAGGATGAGTTTGCAACTACTTTACTTTTGGAGAAAATTCAAAACATTCATTATTCAATAGAGCCCAATAGCAAAAACCAGCGTTTTGAATGAAGAATCACATATCTTGGTAGAATCATGCAGGATTGAAATTTTTGATGGTTTTTTACTCCTCTCAACAGCCCAAACAAGTTTCTAAAAGGATGAGTTTGCAACTACTTTACTTTTGGAGAAAATTCAAAACATTCATTATTCAATAGGGCCCAAACTATCAAAAACCAGCGGTTTCAATGAACACACATTTCTTGGTAGAATCATGCAGGACTGAAATTTTTGATGTTTTTCTACTCCTCTCATGAGCCCAAACAAGTCTCTAAAAGCATGAGTTTGCAACTACTTTACTTTTGGAGAAAATTCAAAACATTCATTATTCAATAGAGCCCAATAGCAAAAATCAGGTTTTGAATGAAGAATCACATTTCTTGGTAGAATCATGCAGGATTGAAATTTTTGATGGTTTTTTACTCCTCTCAACAGCCCAAACAAGTTTCTAAAAGGATGAGTTTGCAACTACTTTACTTTTGGAGAAAATTCAAAACATTCATTATTCTATAAGGCCCAAAATATCAAAAACCAGCGGTTTGAATGAACACACATTTCTTGGTAGAATCGTGCAGGACTGAAATTTTTGATGTTTTTCTACTCCTCTCATGAGCCCAAACAAGTCTCTAAAAGCATGAGTTTGCAACTACTTTACTTTTGGAGAAAATTCAAAACATTCATTATTCAATAGAGCCCAATAGCAAAAATCAGGTTTTGAATGAAGAATCACATTTCTTGGTAGAATCATGCAGGATTGAAATTTTTGATGGTTTTTTACTCCTCTCAACAGCCCAAACAAGTTTCTAAAAGGATGAGTTTGCAACTACTTTACTTTTGGAGAAAATTCAAAACATTCATCATTCAATAGGGCCCAAACTATCAAAAACCAGCGGTTTCAATGAACACACATTTCTTGGTAGAATCATGCAGGACTGAAATTTTTGATGTTTTTCTACTCCTCTCATGAGCCCAAACAAGTCTCTAAAAGCATGAGTTTGCAACTACTTTACTTTTGGAGAAAATTCAAAACATTCATTATTCAATAGAGCCCAATAGCAAAAATCAGGTTTTGAATGAAGAATCACATTTCTTGGTAAAATCATGCAGGATTGAAATTTTTGATGTTTTTTTACTCCTCTCAACAGCCCAAACAAGTTTCTAAAAGGATGAGTTTGCAACTACTTTACTTTTGGAGGAAATTCAAAACATTCATTATTCAATAGGGCCCAAACTATCAAAAACCAGCGGTTTCAATGAACACACATTTCTTGGTAGAATCATGCAGGACTGAAATTTTTGATGTTTTTCTACTCCTCTCATGAGCCCAAACAAGTCTCTAAAAGCATGAGTTTGCAACTACTTTACTTTTGGAGAAAATTCAAAACATTCATTATTCAATAGAGCCCAATAGCAAAAATCAGGTTTTGAATGAAGAATCACATTTCTTGGTAAAATCATGCAGGATTGAAATTTTTGATGGTTTTTTACTCCTCTCAACAGCCCAAACAAGTTTCTAAAAGGATGAATTTGCAACTACTTTACTTTTGGAGAAAATTCAAAACATTCATTATTCAATAGGGCCCAAACTATCAAAAACCAGCGGTTTGAATGAACACACATTTCTTGGTAGAATCATGCAGGACTGAAATTTTTGATGTTTTTCTACTCCTCTCATGAGCCCAAACAAGTCTCTAAAAGCATGAGTTTGCAACTACTTTACTTTTGGAGAAAATTCAAAACATTCATTATTCAATAGAGCCCAATAGGAAAAATCAGGTTTTGAATGAAGAATCACATTTCTTGGTAGAATCATGCAGGATTGAAATTTTTGATGGTTTTTTACTCCTCTCAACAGCCCAAACAAGTTTCTAAAAGGATGAGTTTGCAACTACTTTACTTTTGGAGAAAATTCAAAACATTCATTATTCAATAGTGCCCAAAATATCAAAAACCAGCGGTTTGAATGAACACACATTTCTTGGTAGAATCGTGCAGGACTGAAATTTTTGATGTTTTTCTACTCCTCTCATGAGCCCAAACAAGTCTCTAAAAGGATGAGTTTGCAACTACTTTACTTTTGGAGAAAATTCAAAACATTCATTATTCAATAGAGCCCAATAGCAAAAACCAGCGTTTTGAATGAAGAATCACATATCTTGGTAGAATCATGCAGGATTGAAATTTTTGATGGTTTTTTACTCCTCTCAACAGCCCAAACAAGTTTCTAAAAGGATGAGTTTGCAACTACTTTACTTTTGGAGAAAATTCAAAACATTCATTATTCAATAGGGCCCAAACTATCAAAAAACAGCGGTTTCAATGAACACACATTTCTTGGTAGAATCATGCAGGACTGAAATTTTTGATGTTTTTCAACTCCTCTCATGAGACCAAACAAGTCTCTAAAAGCATGAGTTTGCAACTACTTTACTTTTGGAGAAAATTCAAAACATTCATTATTCAATAGAGCCCAATAGCAAAAATCAGGTTTTGAATGAAGAATCACATTTCTTGGTAGAATCATGCAGGATTGAAATTTTTGATGGTTTTTTACTCCTCTCAACAGCCCAAACAAGTTTCTAAAAGGATGAGTTTGCAAATACTTTACTTTTGGAGAAAATTCAAAACATTCATTATTCAATAGGGCCCAAACTATCAAAAACCAGCGGTTTCAATGAACACACATTTCTTGGTAGAATCGTGCAGGACTGAAATTTTTGATGTTTTTCTACTCCTCTCATGAGCCCAAACAAGTCTCTAAAAGCATGAGTTTGCAACTACTTTACTTTTGGAGAAAATTCAAAACATTCATTATTCAATAGCGCCCAATAGCAAAAATCAGGTTTTGAATGAAGAATCACATTTCTTTGTAGAATCATGCAGGATTGAAATTTTTGATGGTTTTTTACTCCTCTCAACAGCCCAAACAAGTTTCTAAAAGGATGAGTTTGCAACTACTTTACTTTTGGAGAAAATTCAAAACATTCATTATTCAATAGGGCCCAAAATATCAAAAACCAGCCGTTTCAATGAACACACATTTCTTGGTAGAATCATGCAGGACTGAAATTTTTGATGTTTTTCTACTCCTCTCCTGAGCCCAAACAAGTCTCTAAAAGCATGAGTTTGCAACTACTTTACTTTTGGAGAAAATTCAAAACATTCATTATTCAATAGAGCCCAATAGCAAAAATCAGGTTTTGAATGAAGAATCACATTTCTTGGTAGAATCATGCAGGATTGAAATTTTTGATGGTTTTTTACTCCTCTCAACAGCCCAAACAAGTTTCTAAAAGGATGAGTTTGCAACTACTTTACTTTTGGAGAAAATTCAAAACATTCATTATTCAATAGGGCCCAAACTATCAAAAACCAGCGGTTTGAATGAACTCACATTTCTTGGTAGAATCATGCAGGACTGAAATTTTTGATGTTTTTCTACTCCTCTCATGAGCCCAAACAAGTCTCTAAAAGCATGAGTTTGCAACTACTTTACTTTTGGAGAAAATTCAAAACATTCACTTTTCACTAGAGCCCAATAGCAAAAATCAGGTTTTGAATGAAGAATCACATTTCTTGGTAGAATCATGCTGCATTGAAATTTTTGATGGTTTTTTACTCCTCTCAACAGCCCAAACAAGTTTCTAAAAGGATGAGTTTGCAACTAATTTACTTTTGGAGAAAATTCAAAACATTCATTATTCAATAGGGCCCAAACTATCAAAAACCAGCGGTTTCAATGAACACACATTTCTTGGTAGAATCATGCAAGACTGAAATTTTTGATGTTTTTCTACTCCTCTCATGAGCCCAAACAAGTCTCTAAAAGCATGAGTTTGCAACTACTTTACTTTTGGAGAAAATTCAAAACATTCATTATTCAATAGAGCCCAATAGCAAAAATCAGGTTTTGAATGAAGATTCACATTTCTTGGTAGAATCATGCAGGATTGAAATTTTTGATGGTTTTTTACTCCTCTCAACAGCCCAAACAAGTTTCTAAAAGGATGAGTTTGCAACTACTTTACTTTTGGAGAAAATTCAAAACATTCATTATTCAATAGGGCCCAAAATATCAAAAACCAGCCATTTCAATGAACACACATTTCTTGGTAGAATCATGCAGGACTGAAATTTTTGATGTTTTTCTACTCCTCTCATGAGCCCAAACAAGTCTCTAAAAGCATGAGTTTGCAACTACTTTACTTGTGGAGAAAATTCAAAACATTCATTATTCAATAGAGCCCAATAGCAAAAATCAGGTTTTGAATGAAGAATCACATTTCTTGGTAGAATCATGCAGGATTGAAATTTTTGATGGTTTTTTACTCCTCTCAACAGCCCAAACAAGTTTCTAAAAGGATGAGTTTGCAACTACTTTACTTTTGGAGAAAATTCAAAACATTCATCATTCAATAGGGCCCAAACTATCAAAAACCAGCGGTTTCAATGAACACACATTTCTTGGTAGAATCATGCAGGACTGAAATTTTTGATGTTTTTCTACTCCTCTCATGAGCCCAAACAAGTCTCTAAAAGCATGAGTTTGCAACTACTTTACTTTTGGAGAAAATTCAAAACATTCATTATTCAATAGAGCCCAATAGCAAAAATCAGGTTTTGAATGAAGAATCACATTTCTTGGTAAAATCATGCAGGATTGAAATTTTTGATGGTTTTTTACTCCTCTCAACAGCCCAAACAAGTTTCTAAAAGGATGAGTTTGCAACTACTTTACTTTTGGAGGAAATTCAAAACATTCATTATTCAATAGGGCCCAAACTATCAAAAACCAGCGGTTTCAATGAACACACATTTCTTGGTAGAATCATGCAGGACTGAAATTTTTGATGTTTTTCTACTCCTCTCATGAGCCCAAACAAGTCTCTAAAAGCATGAGTTTGCAACTACTTTACTTTTGGAGAAAATTCAAAACATTCATTATTCAATAGAGCCCAATAGCAAAAACCAGCGTTTTGAATGAAGAATCACATTTCTTCGTAGAATCATGCAGGATTGACATTTTTGATGGTTTTCTACTCCTCTCATGAGCCCAAACAAGTCTCTAAAAGCATGAGTTTGCAACTACTTTACTTTTGGAGAAAATTCAAAACATTCATTATTCAATAGAGCCCAATAGCAAAAATCAGGTTTTGAATGAAGAAACACATTTCTTGGTAAAATCATGCAGGATTGAAATTTTTGATGGTTTTTTACTCCTCTCAACAGCCCAAACAAGTTTCTAAAAGGATGAGTTTGCAACTACTTTACTTTTGGAGAAAATTCAAAACATTCATTATTCAATAGGGCCCAAACTATCAAAAACCAGCGGTTTGAATGAACACACATTTCTTGGTAGAATCATGCAGGACTGAAATTTTTGATGTTTTCTACTCCTCTCATGAGCCCAAACAAGTCTCTAAAAGCATGAGTTTGGGGGGCGTGGCCTGGAGCTCGATGGAGGAGGACGCTTGAGCTCAGAGCTCCCATGAAGCCTATCTACAAAGCGACATAATTGCTTAAGAAGACTCTTATTCATCAGAAGACCTTTGGAATTGGATTCTTATCTTTATTGTGAACATTTTGACACCTCCCTGGAAGGAATCCATTGTATACTTAAGATAATACAGCCTTTGGAAGTGAGAGGTGAGGAGAAAGCCGCCAGTGACTCAGCAGATTTCCCCTGAGCTTGGCCCCGGGAACCGCCATTGTTTAGATCCGAGGTGTGAAACGCCATTGTTTACATTCGAGGTGAGAACTGCAGGAGATCCTGTGAGGCAGCTGCTGGTCCCTGATCTGAGGCTGAAGAAGCCTTGGTGTTCCTGAATCGTTAGAGGGTCCGCTGTCAGGCTGCTGGAGACCTGGATCTGCGCAACTTGCCGCCGCTCAGCTGCAGAAGAGTAAAGGAGCTGACGGCGCCGGAGAGCGACGTGGCGGGAACTAGTGGGCACGGAGCCGCATGGAAGAGGCTGTCATCAGGGAAAGTGGACGTGGATCTGGTCCTTCTTGCTGCCTCGGCTGAGGCATACATTTACTGTTCGGCGCATCGGTGAGTGCGGAGAAGTGGAGGAGACCCGCACCTGATTTTAAAAGCAAATTGGCGGGAAAACTGACGAACTGCGCGGCAGTTCAGGAGATAGTACCAGCGGCTGAAGCTGTTGTCAACTGGGACAGGAGCAGCACGCGATTTTCCTGGGCAGACTGAAGGATCTTTGCCGCTCTCTGGTCGGTGACCCAAGAAGCGTGGTTGATTGGGAAACAATCGGTTTTGCCGGGGATTCTAAAAGGAAGAGCTTCGCCACTTATTGCTGTCTTGGTTCATGTTGGAGATTATGAGATCGATGCAGTGAGGGAAACTGGAGTCTGTTGTATCCCTATAAGAAGAAGTGGGAAGAGGAAGTTGGAACTTGAATTTGAATTTGG
Organism: Dendrobates tinctorius; assembly: GCF_039654945.1. NCBI lineage: Eukaryota > Metazoa > Chordata > Amphibia > Anura > Dendrobatidae > Dendrobates > Dendrobates tinctorius. The sequence continues at coordinate 2,429,028 of NW_027361744.1, read as the reverse complement.
TTTTGGCGGCAAATTGATCGGAGTTCAGTGGTGATCTGAAGGAAAGAAAATATTGCTGTCTCCTGCTTCAGAAGATTTTCACAGTCATTGGGTGAGAAGAAGGCTGTATGTGTCTGAACTTATTAACCTGTTGTTGTATTGGAAGGTGGTGGTATTTTAAGGGAGCCTGTTAATTTGATAGATCAATCAAAATATAGATTGATTGAATAATTTTACATCAGTAAGGTATTGTTTATTAATTACTGAAGGTCTTTCTTGTATAGCTTAATAGCAAATCAGTGATATCTGCTTTGAGGAACTGGTGATTTATACGTCCCAAGTGATTATTACCACACAATCCAATATTTTTCGATTGGAATTCTCATGTTGGAATTAATTTATGTGCATTGTATAGATATATATTAATGCATTGTTGATATAAAGCTTGTACCCACTGATTGAGAAGGCCCTTGGCTGCCCTATCTACAATCACCCATTAATGATTTATTGCACCTGAGGTCATACAAGTATTACTCGGTAGAGTGCATGAGATATAGCTGTCTCCCTATGAGCTTGCGACACTTGGGGCAAAGAATTTCTATTGCTTTATTAAAAAGCTACATTGCTGCTTTATTTGAGACTGTATCTTTAACTTAGTTTGTGATATATAAATAATACTACACTAGGAAGTAACTGGTTATTGTATCAGTCAGTAGTAACTTAATTATTATAATAATTACGAGTGCATTGCATATACGAGAATATTTAGGGCACAATATACCCTTTTTTTACCTTTGCTTTAGTATACTCTAACCATGGCATCTAATTCAAAATCTAAAATGCCTACTGGTAAAAACCAGAAATCCATAGGTTCTTCCAGTCAAAGAATATACACTGAATCTGTTAATCTACTAAGTCCAATTAAATCTAGATCCCCCCTAAAGAGGGAAGAAAATACCTCAACTAAGAATATGCCTAACAGCTCTTCTATTAAGGCTACTCATAGAGATTCAGGTCACAAAGATACTTCTACCGATCCTTGTCCCTTATCTTTTACATCTTCCCAGGTACTTGATAATAAAGGGACTTCAAAACTCTTTTTACAGGATGAAGAAAGTAAAATGGATTTATCTAAATTCAATAAGAGAAGAGCCCCAGATAGTCAATCTGTTAGACCAGATCCAACATATTTGGATTCTGACACTTCATTTGAGGATTTCTCTCCAAATGACACCCCAGTGAAACAACCCTCTAAAAGAGGTTGCCCAGAGATTTCCTCTGTTGAATCTTCAAATCCCCATAATTTTGATTTTAAAACTTTGTTGAAATCTGATAGACAGGTTACTGAGGGTTCGCTCGCTGGTTTCCTTATATCCTTCCAGGAATCTTTCAGTGCAATTAATACGTCTATTAAAGCGGGTTTTGATTCTCATAGGAGGGATATTCAGGAGATCAGTGATAAATTCTCCCAAAGATTTGAATTGAATGAGAAAAGGCTCTCAAAGGTTGAAAATAGGACAGATGATTTAGTACAGCAAAATTCAAACTTGAAAGCTGAACTCTTATCCGTTAGGTCCAAATTAATGGACTTGGAGGATCGGAGTAGGCGAAATAATATCAAGATCAGAGGGATACCCGAAAGTGTAATACAGAAAGACCTTTCAGATTATACTAAAGCTACACTTAAAAAGGCTTTGCCGTCCTTAACTGATCTACAATTGATAATTGATAGAATTCACCGCCTGCCCCGTCCAAAGAACATATCTATGGATAAACCAAGGGACACGATACTTCACTTCCATTTTTTTGAAACTAAAGAATTGATATTAAGATATATTAGAGAGAAAGGCTCTCTCCCTCCCCCCAATGACCACTTAAAATTCTTCTCTGATTTTTCAAAATTAACTATGGAAACTAGGAAGTCATTTAATCAAGCTACTAACGTCCTTAGGGAAATGGGGATTCCTTATAGGTGGGGATTCCCAACAAAGTTACTTGTGTCACATAGGGGCAAGATTGTTCCACTTTTTACTCCAAGGGAGGCCTTGGACTTTATCCGCTCTTTAAAGGAAGGCCCCTCTGACAGAGATAACGGCTGAAGGTGATAAATTCTCGTTGGATCCCTTGTACTACTTACATAAATAACAACATGGAGGGTATTGAATGATAAATATTAGGTTAATAGTTTATTAGGCTTTATGGGATCTTGCCACTTTGGCTTTTTAAGTCCCCAATAAGGAGAGATACCACGTTTGGTGGTTAACCTCCAGGAGGACTCTTTAGGTTTATTGATTTACATTTTTAATTTTAATTTTTTAAACCCTAGTTGGAATAGGTGAGGACAATTTCAAAGAAGGCAATTTGGTGATAAAATTGGATAATAGTTAATAAACAGGCAAATAAATAGAACAGCATGAAAATCAAAATTCTCTCACATAATGTTAAAGGATTGAATAGTCCCCATAAGCGATATATAGCTTGGAGAGAATTAAAACGGCTTCATGCGGATATCTCTTGTTTACAAGAGGTTAAATTAATAAAAGATACCCACCCGACTTTTCAGCATAAAGACTTCCCCCACATTTTTAAATCCCTTAATAATAAGAAGAGTGCAGGAGTAATAACCATCATTAATAAAAACATCCCCTTCCAGTTACTTGATGAACATGTTGATAATCATGGAAGATTCCATATTCTCTTATGTAAATTGAACTTTAAACTTTGTACAATCGTTAATATCTATGCCCCTAACAATGGCCAAATCTCTTTCTTTAACAAATTATTGAAGAAGGTGAACGATGTTAAAAGAGGAGACCTGTTATTAATAGGTGATTTCAATCTAGTTCCCGACAGGAATATTGACTCATCATCTTCTGCTACTTCTAAATCGAATTGATCTTTGAACAACTGGATCAGACAGAATGAGATGTATGATGTTTTTAGATGCTTAAATTCCTCATCTAAAGAATTCACATACTACTCAGATACATACAAAACTTCTTCCAGAATAGATTTATTTTTGACTGATATCTTTTCTCTTGCCAAATTTAAGAAAATTGAAATTCTGGAAAAATCTTTTTCTGATCATGCCCCTGTATTAGGAATATTCGATTTGGGCCCTCCCACAACAAATACCTTCCTATGGAAGGTTAATCCCACTTTATTAAACACTCAGAAATATAGAGATATCATCAGCGAAACAATTGAAAATTACTTTAAAGAAAATTTAGTGGATAGTATGAGTCCTTTTACCATTTGGAATGCCCACAAAGCCGTTTTGAGAGGGTGTCTCATTCAACTCTCTGCGAGATATAAAAAAGAAAAAAGGGAAAAAATTGCTGATCTTCAATCCCAAATTGCTTTAAAAGAAGAGCAGCAAAATAATTTATTTACCCCATCTCACAATATCCATCTTGAAATTTTGAAGTTAAGACAAAATTTGAGGTCTGAAATTATCTCTGAGTATGACTCTGTTGTCAGGGCATCAAAATATAACTTCTATGCCTCTATTAATAAGCCTACCAAGTACATGACAAATAAACTGAAACAATCCCGTGTGAACAGAAGGATTATTAAAATTACATCCTCTTCGGGAGAAGTGAAACATCACCCTTCTGATATCACGGGAGTCTTTGCGGATTACTTTGAACATCTTTATAATTTAAAGAATGACTCTTCAACTCATACTCCTAACCAAAGGGAAATTGATTCCTTCTTATCTAAACTAACACTTCCACAAGTAGACACTTTGGATTTAACTCTCTTAAACCAACCCTTTACTGTAGAAGAAATTACCAGAACGATTGAAAAGCTTAAATTAAATAAATCCCCTGGCCCAGATGGGTTTACTAATGAATATTTTAAAACATTTTCAAACCTTATATCTCCACATTTAAAATCTCTATTTAATCACGCCTCAAATACTGGATTGTTCCCTAAAGAAATGACCGAAGCAACTATTATACTGATCCCTAAAGATAGTGGGAATTTGGAGGAAGTTAAAAATTATCGCCCAATCTCTCTAATAAACACCGACATTAAAATATATTCGAAAATTTTAGCGGATCGATTGAAGAACCTTTTGCCCCGTCTTATTAAGAATGATCAGGTGGGCTTTGTTAGTGGCAGACAAGTTACAGATGGCACTAGAAGGATTTTGAATCTTTTCAACATAGCTAAATCTAATAATTTCCCATCACTATTTATTTCCCTAGATGCCCAAAAAGCTTTTGATAGAGTGAATTGGGACTATCTTAAATCTACTCTATTGAAATTTGGGTTTGATGATAACTTTATAATTTCTATCTTTGCATTGTACTCAAATACTAATGCCAAAACTTATACAAATAATCACCTTTCTAGAAATTTTGATATCACTAATGGAACAAGACAGGGATGTCCTCTTTCCCCCCTTTTATTTGCCCTCGCAATTGAACCCCTTGCAGAAGTGATAAGACAAAGCACTGACATCTCGGGTTTTAAAACGAAGTCTTATCATCATAAACTAACTTTATTTGCTGATGACCTTATGTTATCAATTACTGACCCTGCTAATTCACTTACTGCTCTTATGAAGATTTTGGATGGTTTTTCTAGAGTTTCCTATTTTAAAATAAACGCTCAAAAATCTAAATTACTGCACTTTAACTTAACCTGTTCTGAAATTGATGCCCTTAAAAATTAACCAGTTTTTCTTGGGAAGAAATGGAATTAGAGTATCTGGGAATAATCTTCCCTAAGGACTTGAAATCTATCACATCTAGGAATATGGAACATCTTTTTAAAAAGATTTCAAAAGACTTCTCTAGTTATAATAACTGCGATTTGTCATTGATGGGAAGAATTTTAGTAACTAAATCATACATTTTACCAAAAATTCTATTTATATTTAGAAATATTCCTCTTATTATTCCTACTCCTCTTTTGTACAAAGTTCAAAAGTCAATCAACCTTTTTGTTTGGAAAGGACGGAGGCCTAGAATCACTACCAAAATTTTATATAAAAAGAAGGCTAATGGAGGCCTAGCACTTCCGAACATTTTGGCCTATTTTCAAGCATCCCTTATCCTTCAAAGCAAACAATGGTTTTCTGAAGGAACACCCTCTGCTTGGTTAGACCTTGAATCAGAGCAATGTGGGGTCAGTTCCATTTCGGATTTGTTTTTTAAGCATTTGCTCTCGCCTTTGAATGTTGTTCACCATCATCCAGTCTTTCATTCTATACTGGTTATGTGGAGGAGCTTTACACAATTAAAGAAGAAAGTTGATAGACGGAATATTTTGAAAAAATTTCCTTTAAAACTACTATTTAAAATATATAAGTGCCCTATGTCGGAAGAGTGGAAAGAATTTAAAATTAATACAATAGGGGATATATGGGATGGCCAACACCCCTTATCTTTTAACGAGATGAAAAATAAATTCCGTATTCCATTTTCGTATTTTACCCCTTATCTTGTGTTGAAGGATCTCCTGCGGAAGTTTTTGAATAGCAGAGTTTTGAATTCAGATATTGTGGCTTCCATGTTTACAAATGTTAACCATAAGTTGTCTTGGAGCCTTAAGAATATCTACTCTCATTATAACGAAGATTTTGAGTTTACCAAAAACGTTTATATTCAAAGATGGGAAAAAGACTTAAATATTAAATTAGATGCAGAACAATGGGAGAAAGAAATAAGACTTTCAAATGCATCTGCTGTTTCGGCGATTCTGCAGGAATCTTTCTTTAAGACATTGACCAGATGGCATTATACCCCGATCAGGATGTCCCATATAGATAGTAAATACTCTTCTTTTTGTTGGAGGAACTGTGGTATGCCAGGCAACTTATACCATATGTTTTGGAGTTGCCCCAAATTGAAGAATTTGTGGAGAGAACTTACGGACCATTTAGACATCCTTTCAGACAAAGCGGTGAATGTTACCCCGCAGATGGCTTTGCTTTCCTTGGGCACCGAGAAAATTAATCCTTCCCTAAGATATGTAATAATACATATTTTCTTGGTGACCAAAAATACAATAGCTTTTTGGTGGCTTAAATCTGATCCACCTCCCTTCGCTGAAATACTTGACAAAGTTCGTACCCATAACTCTATGGAGAAAAGATTTGCGTTTATAAATAAAGCTCTCCATAAATATCACTCCAAGTGGGACATATGGAATTCAAAGTTTTGCTAGTATCGGTTACATTTGCCTGTCTGTTGTTGTTTGCTATATCTAATACAACTATGATTGTTTTGTTTTCTTTTTCTCTATCTAAAGAGAATTGCAGGAACAATGTATAATATTTGTCTTCATCTGTACTACTTTGAAACAGTTTATTAATGTGTGATGTAACACTGTAGAGTAGAGTTCTCTACTTTTTTATTTGTCCATGTTTTAACTTTTCCTTTCCTGTTCATGTTAAACTTAAAACTTAATAAAAATATTTAAAAAAAAAAAAAAAAAAAAAAAAGCATGAGTTTGCAACTACTTTACTTTTGGAGAAAATTCAAAACATTCACTTTTCACTAGAGCCCAATAGCAAAAATCAGGTTTTGAATGAAG
>NW_027361744.1:2367500-2417500 GCF_039654945.1 Dendrobates tinctorius | reverse complement strand
CTACTCCTCTCATGAGCCCAAACAAGTCTCTAAAAGCATGAGTTTGCAACTACTTTACTTTTGGAGAAAATTCAAAACATTCATTATTCAATAGAGCCCAATAGCAAAAATCAGGTTTTGAATGAAGAATCACATTTCTTGGTAGAATCATGCAGGATTTAAATTTTTGATGGTTTTTTACTCCTCTCAACAGCCCAAACAAGTTTCTAAAAGGATGAGTTTGCAACTACTTTCCTTTTGGAGAAAATTCAAAACATTCATTATTCAATAGGGCCCAAAATATCAAAAACCAGCGGTTTGAATGAACACACATTTCTTGGTAGAATCGTGCAGGACTGAAATTTTTGATTTTTTTCTACTCCTCTCATGAGCCCAAACAAGTCTCTAAAAGGATGAGTTTGCAACTACTTTACTTTTGGAGAAAATTCAAAACATTCATTATTCAATAGAGCCCAATAGCAAAAACCAGCGTTTTGAATGAAGAATCACATTTCTTGGTAGAATCATGCAGGATTGAAATTTTTGATGGTTTTTTACTCCTCTCAACAGCCCAAACAAGTTTCTAAAAGGATGAGTTTGCAACTACTTTACTTTTGGAGAAAATTCAAAACATTCATTATTCAATAGGGCCCAAAATATCAAAAACCAGCGGTTTGAATGAACACACATTTCTTGGTAGAATCGTGCAGGACTGAAATTTTTGATGTTTTTCTACTCCTCTCATGAGCCCAAACAAGTCTCTAAAAGGATGAGTTTGCAACTACTTTACGTTTGGAGAAAATTCAAAACATTCATTATTCAAAAGAGCCCAATAGCAAAAACCAGCGTTTTGAATGAAGAATCACATTTCTTGGTAGAATCATGCAGGATTGAAATTTTTGATGGTTTTTTACTCCTCTCAACAGCCCAAACAAGTTTCTAAAAGGATGAGTTTGCAACTACTTTACTTTTGGAGAAAATTCAAAACATTCATTATTCAATAGGGCCCAAACTATCAAAAACCAGCGGTTTGAATGAACACACATTTCTTGGTAGAATCATGCAGGACTGAAATTTTTGATGTTTTTCTACTCCTCTCATGAGCCCAAACAAGTCTCTAAAAGCATGAGTTTGCAACTACTTTACTTTTGGAGAAAATTCAAAACATTCATTATTCAATAGAGCCCAATAGCAAAAATCAGGTTTTGAATCAAGAATCACATTTCTTGGTAGAATCATGCAGGATTGAAATTTTTGATGGTTTTTTACTCCTCTCAACAGCCCAAACAAGTTTCTAAAAGGATGAGTTTGCAACTACTTTACTTTTGGAGAAAATTCAAAACATTCATTATTCAATAGGGCCCAAACTATCAAAAACCAGCGGTTTCAATGAACACACATTTCTTGGTAGAATTATGCAGGACTGAAATTTTTGATGTTTTTCTACTCCTCTCATGAGCCCAAACAAGTCTCTAAAAGCATGAGTTTGCAACTACTTTACTTTTGGAGAAAATTCAAAACATTCATTATTCAATAGAGCCCAATAGCAAAAATCAGGTTTTGAATGAAGAATCACATTTCTTGGTAAAATCATGCAGGATTGAAATTTTTGATGGTTTTTTACTCCTCTCAACAGCCCAAACAAGTTTCTAAAAGGATGAGTTTGCAACTACTTTACTTTTGGAGAAAATTCAAAACATTCATTATTCAATAGGGCCCAAACTATCAAAAACCAGCGGTTTGAATGAACACACATTTCTTGGTAGAATCATGCAGGACTGAAATTTTTGATGTTTTTCTACTCCTCTCATGAGCCCAAACAAGTCTCTAAAAGCATGAGTTTGCAACTACTTTACTTTTGGAGAAAATTCAAAACATTCATTATTCAATAGAGCCCAATAGCAAAAACCAGCGTTTTGAATGAAGAATCACATTTCTTGGTAGAATCATGCAGGATTACAATTTTTGATGGTTTTTTACTCCTCTCAACAGCCCAAACAAGTTTCTAAAAGGATGAGTTTGCAACTACTTTACTTTTGGAGAAAATTCAAAACATTCATTATTCAATAGGGCCCAAACTATCAAAAACCAACGGTTTCAATGAACACACATTTCTTGGTAGAATCATGCAGGACTGAAATTGTTGATGTTTTTCTACTCCTCTCATGAGCCCAAACAAGTCTCTAAAAGCATGAGTTTGCAACTACTTTACTTTTGGAGAAAATTCAAAACATTCATTATTCAATAGAGCCCAATAGCAAAAATCAGGTTTTGAATCAAGAATCACATTTCTTGGTAGAATCATGCAGGATTGAAATTTTTGATGGTTTTTTACTCCTCTCAACAGCCCAAACAAGTTTCTAAAAGGATGAGTTTGCAACTACTTTACTTTTGGAGAAAATTCAAAACATTCATTATTCAATAGGGCCCAAACTATCAAAAACCAGCGGTTTCAATGAACACACATTTCTTGGTAGAATTATGCAGGACTGAAATTTTTGATGTTTTTCTACTCCTCTCATGAGCCCAAACAAGACTCTAAAAGCATGAGTTTGCAACTACTTTACTTTTGGAGAAAATTCAAAACATTCATTATTCAATAGAGCCCAATAGCAAAAATCAGGTTTTGAATGAAGAATCACATTTCTTGGTAAAATCATGCAGGATTGAAATTTTTGATGGTTTTTTACTCCTCTCAACAGCCCAAACAAGTTACTAAAAGGATGAGTTTGCAACTACTTTACTTTTGGAGAAAATTCAAAACATTCATTATTCAATAGGGCCCAAACTATCAAAAACCAGCGGTTTCAATGAACACACATTTCTTGGTAGAATCATGCAGGACTGAAATTTTTGATTTTTTTCTACTCCTCTCATTAGCCCAAACAAGTCTCTAAAAGCATAAGTTTGCAACTACTTTACTTTTGGAGAAAATTCAAAACATTCATTATTCAATAGAGCCCAATAGCAAAAATCAGGTTTTGAATGAAGAATCACATTTCTTGGTAGAATCATGCAGGATTGAAATTTTTGATGGTTTTTTACTCCTCTCAACAGCCCAAACAAGTTTCTAAAAGGATGAGTTTGCAACTACTTTACTTTTGGAGAAAATTCAAAACATTCATTATTCAATAGGGCCCAAAATATCAAAAACCAGCGGTTTGAATGAACACACATTTCTTGGTAGAATCGTGCAGGCTGAAATTTTTGATGTTTTTCTACTCCTCTCATGAGCCCAAACAAGTCTCTAAAAGGATGAGTTTGCAACTACTTTACTTTTGGAGAAAATTCAAAACATTCATTATTCAAAAGAGCCCAATAGCAAAAAACAGCGTTTTGAATGAAGAATCACATTTCTTGGTAAAATCATGCAGGATTGAAATTTTTGATGGTTTTTTACTCCTCTCAACAGCCCAAACAAGTTTCTAAAAGGATGAGTTTGCAACTACTTTACTTTTGGAGAAAATTCAAAACATTCATTATTCAATAGGGCCCAAACTATCAAAAACCAGCGGTTTGAATGAACACACATTTTTTGGTAGAATCATGCAGGACTGAAATTTTTGATGATTTTCTACTCCTCTCATGAGCCCAAACAAGTCTCTAAAAGCATGAGTTTGCAACTACTTTACTTTTGGAGAAAATTCAAAACATTCATTATTCAATAGAGCCCAATAGCAAAAACCAGCGTTTTGAATGAAGAATCACATTTCTTGGTAGAATCATGCAGGATTACAATTTTTGATGGTTTTTTACTCCTCTCAACAGCCCAAACAAGTTTCTAAAAGGATGAGTTTGCAACTACTTTACTTTTGGAGAAAATTCAAAACATTCATTATTCAATAGGGCCCAAACTATCAAAAACCAACGGTTTCAATGAACACACATTTCTTGGTAGAATCATGCAGGACTGAAATTTTTGATGTTTTTCTACTCCTCTCATGAGCCCAAACAAGTCTCTAAAAGCATGAGTTTGCAACTACTTTACTTTTGGAGAAAATTCAAAACATTCATTATTCAATAGAGCCCAATAGCAAAAATCAGGTTTTGAATGAAGAATCACATTTCTTGGTAGAATCATGCAGGATTGAAATTTTTGATGGTTTTTTACTCCTCTCAACAGCCCAAACAAGTTTCTAAAAGGATGAGTTTGCAACTACTTTACTTTTGGAGAAAATTCAAAACATTCATTATTCAATAGGGCCCAAAATATCAAAAACCAGCGGTTTGAATGAACACACATTTCTTGGTAGAATCGTGCAGGACTGAAATTTTTGATGTTTTTCTACTCCTCTCATGAGCCCAAACAAGTCTCTAAAAGGATGAGTTTGCAACTACTTTACTTTTGGAGAAAATTCAAAACATTCATTATTCAATAGAGCCCAATAGCAAAAACCAGCGTTTTGAATGAAGAATCACATTTCTTGGTAGAATCATGCAGGATTGAAATTTTTGATGGTTTTTTACTCCTCTCAACAGCCCAAACAAGTTTCTAAAAGGATGAGTTTGCAACTACTTTACTTTTGGAGAAAATTCAAAACATTCATTATTCAATAGGGCCCAAACTATCAAAAACCAGCGGTTTCAATGAACACACATTTCTTGGTAGAATCATGCAGGACTGAAATTTTTGATGTTTTTCTACTCCTCTCATGAGCCCAAACAAGTCTCTAAAAGCATGAGTTTGCAACTACTTTACTTTTGGAGAAAATTCAAAACATTCATTATTCATTAGAGCCCAATAGCAAAAATCAGGTTTTGAATGAAGAATCACATTTCTTGGTAGAATCATGCAGGATTGAAATTTTTGATGGTTTTTTACTCCTCTCAACAGCCCAAACAAGTTTCTAAAAGGATGAGTTTGCAACTGCTTTACTTTTGGAGAAAATTCAAAACACTCATTATTCAATAGGGCCCAAACTATCAAAAACCAGCGGTTTGAATGAACACACATTTCTTGGTAGAATCATGCAGGACTGAAATTTTTGATGTTTTTCTACTCCTCTCATGAGCCCAAACAAGTCTCTAAAAGGATGAGTTTGCAACTACTTTACTTTTGGAGAAAATTCAAAACATTCATTATTCAATAGAGCCCAATAGCAAAAATCAGGTTTTGAATGAAGAATCACATTTCTTGGTAAAATCATGCAGGATTGAAATTTTTGATGGTTTTTTACTCCTCTCAACAGACCAAACAAGTTTCTAAAAGGATGAGTTTGCAACTACTTTACTTTTGGAGAAAATTCAAAACATTCATTATTCAATAGGGCCCAAACTATCAAAAACCAGCGGTTTCAATGAACACACATTTCTTGGTAGAATCATGCAGGACTGAAATTTTTGATGTTTTTCTACTCCTCTCATGAGCCCAAACAAGTCTCTAAAAGCATAAGTTTGCAACTACTTTACTTTTGGAGAAAATTCAAAACATTCATTATTCAATAGAGCCCAATAGCAAAAATCAGGTTTTGAATGAAGAATCACATTTCTTGGTAGAATCATGCAGGATTGAAATTTTTGATGGTTTTTTACTCCTCTCAACAGCCCAAACAAGTTTCTAAAAGGATGAGTTTGCAACTACTTTACTTTTGGAGAAAATTCAAAACATTCATTATTCAATAGGGCCCAAACTATCAAAAACCAGCGGTTTGAATGAACACACATTTCTTGGTAGAATCATGCAGGACTGAAATTTTTGATGTTTTTCTACTCCTCTCATGAGCCCAAACAATTCTCTAAAAGCATGAGTTTGCAACTACTTTACTTTTGGAGAAAATTCAAAACATTCATTATTCTATAGAGCCCAATAGCAAAAACCAGCGTTTTGAATGAAGAATCACATTTCTTGGTAGAATCATGCAGGATTACAATTTTTGATGGTTTTTTACTCCTCTCAACAGCCCAAACAAGTTTCTAAAAGGATGAGTTTGCAACTACTTTACTTTTGGAGAAAATTCAAAACATTCATTATTCAATAGGGCCCAAACTATCAAAAACCAGCGGTTTGAATGAACACACATTTCTTGGTAGAATCATGCAGGACTGAAATTTTTGATGTTTTTCTACTCCTCTCATGAGCCCAAACAAGTCTCTAAAAGCATGAGTTTGCAACTACTTTACTTTTGGAGAAAATTCAAAACATTCATTATTCAATAGAGCCCAATAGCAAAAATCAGGTTTTGAATGAAGAATCACATTTCTTGGTAGAATCATGCAGGATTGAAATTTTTGATGGTTTTTTACTCCTCTCAACAGCCCAAACAAGTTTCTAAAAGGATGAGTTTGCAACTACTTTACTTTTGGAGAAAATTCAAAACATTCATTATTCAATAGGGCCCAAACTATCAAAAACCAGCGGTTTCAATGAACACACATTTCTTGGTAGAATCATGCAGGACTGAAATTTTTGATGTTTTTCTACTCCTCTCATGAGCCCAAACAAGTCTCTAAAAGCATGAGTTTGCAACTACTTTACTTTTGGAGAAAATTCAAAACATTCACTTTTCACTAGAGCCCAATAGCAAAAATCAGGTTTTGAATGAAGAATCACATTTCTTGGTAGAATCATGCTGCATTGAAATTTTTGATGGTTTTTTACTCCTCTCAACAGCCCAAACAAGTTTCTAAAAGGATGAGTTTGCAACTACTTTACTTTTGGAGAAAATTCAAAACATTCATTATTCAATAGGGCCCAAACTATCAAAAACCAGCGGTTTCAATGAACACACATTTCTTGGTAGAATCATGCAGGACTGAAATTTTTGATGTTTTTCTACTCCTCTCATGAGCCCAAACAAGTCTCTAAAAGCATGAGTTTGCAACTACTTTACTTTTGGAGAAAATTCAAAACATTCATTATTCAATAGAGCCCAATAGCAAAAATCAGGTTTTGAATGAAGAATCACATTTCTTGGTAGAATCATGCAGGATTGAAATTTTTGATGGTTTTTTACTCCTCTCAACAGCCCAAACAAGTTTCTAAAAGGATGAGTTTGCAACTACTTTACTTTTGGAGAAAATTCAAAACATTCATTATTCAATAGGGCCCAAAATATCAAAAACCAGCGGTTTGAATGAACACACATTTCTTGGTAGAATCATGCAGGACTGAAATTTTTGATGTTTTTCTACTCCTCTCATGAGCCCAAACAAGTCTCTAAAAGCATGAGTTTGCAACTACTTTACTTTTGGAGAAAATTCAAAACATTCATTATTCAATAGAGCCCAATAGCAAAAATCAGGTTTTGAATGAAGAATCACATTTCTTGGAAGAATCATGCAGGATTGAAATTTTTTATGGTTTTTTACTCCTCTCAACAGCCCAAACAAGTTTCTAAAAGGATGAGTTTGCAACTACTTTACTTTTGGAGAAAATTCAAAACATTCATTATTCAATAGGGCCCAAAATATCAAAAACCAGCGGTTTGAATGAACAAACATTTCTTGGTAGAATCGTGCAGGACTGAAATTTTTGATGTTTTTCTACTCCTCTCATGAGCCCAAACAAGTCTCTAAAAGGATGAGTTTGCAACTACTTTACTTTTGGAGAAAATTCAAAACATTCATTATTCAATAGAGCCCAATAGCAAAAACCAGCGTTTTGAATGAAGAATCACATTTCTTGGTAGAATCATGCAGGATTGAAATTTTTGATGGTTTTTTACTCCTCTCAACAGCCCAAACAAGTTTCTAAAAGGATGAGTTTGCAACTGCTTTACTTTTGGAGAAAATTCAAAACATTCATTATTCAATAGGGCCCAAACTATCAAAAACCAGCGGTTTGAATGAACACACATTTCTTGGTAGAATCATGCAGGACTGAAATTTTTGATGTTTTTCTACTCCTCTCATGAGCCCAAACAAGTCTCTAAAAGGATGAGTTTGCAACTACTTTACTTTTGGAGAAAATTCAAAACATTCATTATTCAATAGAGCCCAATAGCAAAAATCAGGTTTTGAATGAAGAATCACATTTATTGGTAAAATCACGCAGGATTGAAATTTTTGATGGTTTTTTACTCCTCTCAACAGCCCAAACAAGTTTCTAAAAGGATGAGTTTGCAACTACTTTACTTTTGGAGAAAATTCAAAACATTCATTATTCAATAGGGACCAAACTATGAAAAACCAGCGGTTTCAATGAACACACATTTCTTGGTAGAATCATGCAGGACTGAAATTTTTGATGTTTTTCTACTCCTCTCATGAGCCCAAACAAGTCTCTAAAAGCATAAGTTTGCAACTACTTTACTTTTGGAGAAAATTCAAAACATTCATTATTCAATAGAGCCCAATAGCAAAAATCAGGTTTTGAATGAAGAATCACATTTCTTGGTAGAATCATGCAGGATTGAAATTTTTGATGGTTTTTTACTCCTCTCAACAGCCCAAACAAGTTTCTAAAAGGATGAGTTTGCAACTACTTTACTTTTGGAGAAAATTCAAAACATTCATTATTCAATAGGGCCCAAACTATCAAAAACCAGCGGTTTGAATGAACACACATTTCTTGGTAGAATCATGCAGGACTGAAATTTTTGATGTTTTTCTACTCCTCTCATGAGCCCAAACAAGTCTCTAAAAGCATGAGTTTGCAACTACTTTACTTTTGGAGAAAATTCAAAACATTCATTATTCTATAGAGCCCAATAGCAAAAACCAGCGTTTTGAATGAAGAATCACATTTCTTGGTAGAATCATGCAGGATTACAATTTTTGATGGTTTTTTACTCCTCTCAACAGCCCAAACAAGTTTCTAAAAGGATGAGTTTGCAACTACTTTACTTTTGGAGAAAATTCAAAACATTCATTATTCAATATGGCCCAAACTATCAAAAACCAACGGTTTCAATGAACACACATTTCTTGGTAGAATCATGCAGGACTGAAATTTTTGATGTTTTTCTACTCCTCTCATGAGCCCAAACAAGTCTCTAAAAGCATGAGTTTGCAACTACTTTACTTTTGGAGAAAATTCAAAACATTCATTATTCAATAGAGCCCAATAGCAAAAATCAGGTTTTGAATGAAGAATCACATTTCTTGGTAGAATCATGCAGGATTGAAATTTTTGATGGTTTTTTACTCCTCTCAACAGCCCAAACAAGTTTCTAAAAGGATGAGTTTGCAACTACTTTACTTTTGGAGAAAATTCAAAACATTCATTATTCAATAGGGCCCAAACTATCAAAAACCAGCGGTTTCAATGAACACACATTTCTTGGTAGAATCATACAGGACTGAAATTTTTGATGTTTTTCTACTCCTCTCATGAGCCCAAACAAGTCTCTAAAAGCATGAGTTTGCAACTACTTTACTTTTGGAGAAAATTCAAAACATTCACTTTTCACTAGAGCCCAATAGCAAAAATCAGGTTTTGAATGAAGAATCACATTTCTTGGTAGAATCATGCTGCATTGAAATTTTTGATGGTTTTTTACTCCTCTCAACAGCCCAAACAAGTTTCTAAAAGGATGAGTTTGCAACTACTTTACCTTTGGAGAAAATTCAAAACATTCATTATTCAATAGGGCCCAAAATATCAAAAACCAGCGGTTTGAATGAACACACATTTCTTGGTAGAATCATGCAGGACTGAAATTTTTGATGTTTTTCTACTCCTCTCATGAGCCCAAACAAGTCTCTAAAAGGATGAGTTTGCAACTACTTTACTTTTGGAGAAAATTCTAAACATTCATTATTCAATAGAGCCCAATAGCAAAAACCGGCGTTTTGAATGAAGAGTCACATTTCTTGGTAGAATCATGCAGGATTGAAATTTTTGATGGTTTTTTACTCCTCTCAACAGCCCAAACAAGTTTCTAAAAGGATGAGTTTGCAACTACTTTACTTTTGGAGAAAATTCAAAACATTCATTATTCAATAGGGCCCAAACTATCAAAAACCAGCGGTTTTAATGAACACACATTTCTTGGTAGAATCATGCAGGACTGAAATTTTTGATGTTTTTCTACTCCTCTCATGAGCCCAAACAAGTCTCTAAAAGCATGAGTTTGCAACTACTTTACTTTTGGAGAAAATTCAAAACATTCATTACTCAATAGAGCCCAATAGCAAAAATCAGGTTTTGAATGAAGAATCACATTTCTTGGTAGAATCATGCAGGATTGAAATTTTTGATGGTTTTTTACTCCTCTCAACAGCCCAAACAAGTTTCTAAAAGGATGAGTTTGCAACTGCTTTACTTTTGGAGAAAATTCAAAACATTCATTATTCAATAGGGCCCAAACTATCAAAAACCAGCGGTTTGAATGAACACACATTTCTTGGTAGAATCATGCAGGACTGAAATTTTTGATGTTTTTCTACTCTCATGAGCCCAAACAAGTCTCTAAAAGCATGAGTTTGCAACTACTTTACTTTTGGAGAAAATTCAAAACATTCACTTTTCACTAGAGCCCAATAGCAAAAATCAGGTTTTGAATGAAGAATCACATTTCTTGATAGAATCATGCTGCATTGAAATTTTTGATGGTTTTTTACTCCTCTCAACAGCCCAAACAAGTTTCTAAAAGGATGAGTTTGCAACTACTTTACTTTTGGAGAAAATTCAAAACATTCATTATTCAATAGGGCCCAAACTATCAAAAACCAGCGGTTTCAATGAACACACATTTCTTGGTAGAATCATGCAGGACTGAAATTTTTGATGTTTTTCTACTCCTCTCATGAGCCCAAACAAGTCTCTAAAAGCATGAGTTTGCAACTACTTTACTTTTGGAGAAAATTCAAAACATTCATTATTCTATAGAGCCCAATAGCAAAAACCAGCGTTTTGAATGAAGAATCACATTTCTTGGTAGAATCATGCAGGATTACAATTTTTGATGGTTTTTTACTCCTCTCAACAGCCCAAACAAGTTTCTAAAAGGATGAGTTTGCAACTACTTTACTTTTGGAGAAAATTCAAAACATTCATTATTCAATATGGCCCAAACTATCAAAAACCAACGGTTTCAATGAACACACATTTCTTGGTAGAATCATGCAGGACTGAAATTTTTGATGTTTTTCTACTCCTCTCATGAGCCCAAACAAGTCTCTAAAAGCATGAGTTTGCAACTACTTTACTTTTGGAGAAAATTCAAAACATTCATTATTCAATAGAGCCCAATAGCAAAAATCAGGTTTTGAATGAAGAATCACATTTCTTGGTAGAATCATGCAGGATTGAAATTTTTGATGGTTTTTTACTCCTCTCAACAGCCCAAACAAGTTTCTAAAAGGATGAGTTTGCAACTACTTTACTTTTGGAGAAAATTCAAAACATTCATTATTCAATAGGGCCCAAACTATCAAAAACCAGCGGTTTCAATGAACACACATTTCTTGGTAGAATCATACAGGACTGAAATTTTTGATGTTTTTCTACTCCTCTCATGAGCCCAAACAAGTCTCTAAAAGCATGAGTTTGCAACTACTTTACTTTTGGAGAAAATTCAAAACATTCACTTTTCACTAGAGCCCAATAGCAAAAATCAGGTTTTGAATGAAGAATCACATTTCTTGGTAGAATCATGCTGCATTGAAATTTTTGATGGTTTTTTACTCCTCTCAACAGCCCAAACAAGTTTCTAAAAGGATGAGTTTGCAAATACTTTACTTTTGGAGAAAATTCAAAACATTCATTATTCAATAGGGCCCAAACTATCAAAAACCAGCGGTTTGAATGAACACACATTTCTTGGTAGAATCATGCAGGACTGAAATTTTTGATGTTTTTCTACTCCTCTCATGAGCCCAAACAAGTCTCTAAAAGCATGGGTTTGCAACTACTTTACTTTTGGAGAAAATTCAAAACATTCATTATTCATTAGAGCCCAATAGCAAAAATCAGGTTTTGAATGAAGAATCACATTTCTTGGTAGAATCATGCAGGTTTGAAATTTTTGATGGTTTTTTACTCCTCTCAACAGCCCAAACAAGTTTCTAAAAGGATGAGTTTGCAACTACTTTACTTTTGGAGAAAATTCAAAACATTCATTATTCAATAGGGCCCAAAATATCAAAAACCAGCGGTTTGAATGAACACACATTTCTTGGTAGAATCATGCAGGACTGAAATTTTTGATGTTTTTCTACTCCTCTCATGAGCCCAAACAAGTCTCTAAAAGGATGAGTTTGCAACTACTTTACTTTTGGAGAAAATTCTAAACATTCATTATTCAATAGAGCCCAATAGCAAAAACCGGCGTTTTGAATGAAGAGTCACATTTCTTGGTAGAATCATGCAGGATTGAAATTTTTGATGGTTTTTTACTCCTCTCAACAGCCCAAACAAGTTTCTAAAAGGATGAGTTTGCAACTACTTTACTTTTGGAGAAAATTCAAAACATTCATTATTCAATAGGGCCCAAACTATCAAAAACCAGCGGTTTTAATGAACACACATTTCTTGGTAGAATCATGCAGGACTGAAATTTTTGATGTTTTTCTACTCCTCTCATGAGCCCAAACAAGTCTCTAAAAGCATGAGTTTGCAACTACTTTACTTTTGGAGAAAATTCAAAACATTCATTATTCAATAGAGCCCAATAGCAAAAATCAGGTTTTGAATGAAGAATCACATTTCTTGGTAGAATCATGCAGGATTGAAATTTTTGATGGTTTTTTACTCCTCTCAACAGCCCAAACAAGTTTCTAAAAGGATGAGTTTGCAACTGCTTTACTTTTGGAGAAAATTCAAAACATTCATTATTCAATAGGGCCCAAACTATCAAAAACCAGCGGTTTGAATGAACACACATTTCTTGGTAGAATCATGCAGGACTGAAATTTTTGATGTTTTTCTACTCTCATGAGCCCAAACAAGTCTCTAAAAGCATGAGTTTGCAACTACTTTACTTTTGGAGAAAATTCAAAACATTCACTTTTCACTAGAGCCCAATAGCAAAAATCAGGTTTTGAATGAAGAATCACATTTCTTGGTAGAATCATGCTGCATTGAAATTTTTGATGGTTTTTTACTCCTCTCAACAGCCCAAACAAGTTTCTAAAAGGATGAGTTTGCAACTACTTTACTTTTGGAGAAAATTCAAAACATTCATTATTCAATAGGGCCCAAACTATCAAAAACCAGCGGTTTCAATGAACACACATTTCTTGGTAGAATCATGCAGGACTGAAATTTTTGATGTTTTTCTACTCCTCTCATGAGCCCAAACAAGTCTCTAAAAGCATGAGTTTGCAACTACTTTACTTTTGGAGAAAATTCAAAACATTCATTATTCAATAGAGCCCAATAGCAAAAATCAGGTTTTGAATGAAGATTCACATTTCTTGGTAGAATCATGCAGGATTGAAATTTTTGATGGTTTTTTACTCCTCTCAACAGCCCAAACAAGTTTCTAAAAGGATGAGTTTGCAACTACTTTACTTTTGGAGAAAATTCAAAACATTCATTATTCAATAGGGCCCAAACTATCAAAAACCAGCGGTTTCAATGAACACACATTTCTTGGTAGAATCATGCAGGACTGAAATTTTTGATGTTTTTCTACTGCTCTCATGAGCCCAAACAAGTCTCTAAAAGCATGAGTTTGCAACTACTTTACTTTTGGAGAAAATTCAAAACATTCATTATTCAATAGAGCCCAATAGCAAAAATCAGGTTTTGAATGAAGAATCACATTTCTTGGTAAAATCATGCAGGATTGAAATTTTTGATGGTTTTTTACTCCTCTCAACAGCCCAAACAAGTTTCTAAAAGGATGAGTTTGCAACTACTTTACTTTTGGAGAAAATTCAAAACATTCATTATTCAATAGGGCCCAAACTATCAAAAACCAGCGGTTTGAATGAACACACATTTCTTGGTAGAATCATGCAGGACTGAAATTTTTGATGTTTTTCTACTCCTCTCATGAGCCCAAACAAGTCTCTAAAAGCATGAGTTTGCAACTACTTTACTTTTGGAGAAAATTCAAAACATTCATTATTCAATAGAGCCCAATAGCAAAAACCAGCGTTTTGAATGAAGAATCACATTTCTTGGTAGAATCATGCAGGATTACAATTTTTGATGGTTTTTTACTCCTCTCAACAGCCCAAACAAGTTTCTAAAAGGATGAGTTTGCAACTACTTTACTTTTGGAGAAAATTCAAAACATTCATTATTCAATAGGGCCCAAACTATGAAAAACCAACGGTTTCAATGAACACACATTTCTTGGTAGAATCATGCAGGACTGAAATTGTTGATGTTTTTCTACTCCTCTCATGAGCCCAAACAAGTCTCTAAAAGCATGAGTTTGCAACTACTTTACTTTTGGAGAAAATTCAAAACATTCATTATTCAATAGAGCCCAATAGCAAAAATCAGGTTTTGAATCAAGAATCACATTTCTTGGTAGAATCATGCAGGATTGAAATTTTTGATGGTTTTTTACTCCTCTCAACAGCCCAAACAAGTTTCTAAAAGGATGAGTTTGCAACTACTTTACTTTTGGAGAAAATTCAAAACATTCATTATTCAATAGGGCCCAAACTATCAAAAACCAGCGGTTTCAATGAACACACATTTCTTGGTAGAATTATGCAGGACTGAAATTTTTGATGTTTTTCTACTCCTCTCATGAGCCCAAACAAGACTCTAAAAGCATGAGTTTGCAACTACTTTACTTTTGGAGAAAATTCAAAACATTCATTATTCAATAGAGCCCAATAGCAAAAATCAGGTTTTGAATGAAGAATCACATTTCT
Source organism: Dendrobates tinctorius (assembly GCF_039654945.1). NCBI lineage: Eukaryota > Metazoa > Chordata > Amphibia > Anura > Dendrobatidae > Dendrobates > Dendrobates tinctorius. The sequence goes on along the minus strand of NW_027361744.1, from coordinate 2,402,800 downwards.
TGGTAAAATCATGCACGATTGAAATTTTTGATGGTTTTTTACTCCTCTCAACAGCCCAAACAAGTTTCTAAAAGGATGAGTTTGCAACTACTTTACTTTTGGAGAAAATTCAAAACATTCATTATTCAATAGGGCCCAAACTATCAAAAACCAGCGGTTTCAATGAACACACATTTCTTGGTAGAATCATGCAGGACTGAAATTTTTGATGTTTTTCTACTCCTCTCATGAGCCCAAACAAGTCTCTAAAAGCATGAGTTTGCAACTACTTTACTTTTGGAGAAAATTCAAAACATTCATTATTCAATAGAGCCCAATAGCAAAAATCAGGTTTTGAATGAAGATTCACATTTCTTGGTAGAATCATGCAGGATTGAAATTTTTGATGGTTTTTTACTCCTCTCAACAGCCCAAACAAGTTTCTAAAAGGATGAGTTTGCAACTACTTTACTTTTGGAGAAAATTCAAAACATTCATTATTCAATAGGGCCCAAACTATCAAAAACCAGCGGTTTCAATGAACACACATTTCTTGGTAGAATCATGCAGGACTGAAATTTTTGATGTTTTTCTACTGCTCTCATGAGCCCAAACAAGTCTCTAAAAGCATGAGTTTGCAACTACTTTACTTTTGGAGAAAATTCAAAACATTCATTATTCAATAGAGCCCAATAGCAAAAATCAGGTTTTGAATGAAGAATCACATTTCTTGGTAAAATCATGCAGGATTGAAATTTTTGATGGTTTTTTACTCCTCTCAACAGCCCAAACAAGTTTCTAAAAGGATGAGTTTGCAACTACTTTACTTTTGGAGAAAATTCAAAACATTCATTATTCAATAGGGCCCAAACTATCAAAAACCAGCGGTTTGAATGAACACACATTTCTTGGTAGAATCATGCAGGACTGAAATTTTTGATGTTTTTCTACTCCTCTCATGAGCCCAAACAAGTCTCTAAAAGCATGAGTTTGCAACTACTTTACTTTTGGAGAAAATTCAAAACATTCATTATTCAATAGAGCCCAATAGCAAAAACCAGCGTTTTGAATGAAGAATCACATTTCTTGGTAGAATCATGCAGGATTACAATTTTTGATGGTTTTTTACTCCTCTCAACAGCCCAAACAAGTTTCTAAAAGGATGAGTTTGCAACTACTTTACTTTTGGAGAAAATTCAAAACATTCATTATTCAATAGGGCCCAAACTATGAAAAACCAACGGTTTCAATGAACACACATTTCTTGGTAGAATCATGCAGGACTGAAATTGTTGATGTTTTTCTACTCCTCTCATGAGCCCAAACAAGTCTCTAAAAGCATGAGTTTGCAACTACTTTACTTTTGGAGAAAATTCAAAACATTCATTATTCAATAGAGCCCAATAGCAAAAATCAGGTTTTGAATGAAGAATCACATTTCTTGGTAGAATCATGCAGGATTGAAATTTTTGATGGTTTTTTACTCCTCTCAACAGCCCAAACAAGTTTCTAAAAGGATGAGTTTGCAACTGCTTTACTTTTGGAGAAAATTCAAAACATTCATTATTCAATAGGGCCCAAACTATCAAAAACCAGCGGTTTGAATGAACACACATTTCTTGGTAGAATCATGCAGGACTGAAATTTTTGATGTTTTTCTACTCTCATGAGCCCAAACAAGTCTCTAAAAGCATGAGTTTGCAACTACTTTACTTTTGGAGAAAATTCAAAACATTCACTTTTCACTAGAGCCCAATAGCAAAAATCAGGTTTTGAATGAAGAATCACATTTCTTGGTAGAATCATGCTGCATTGAAATTTTTGATGGTTTTTTACTCCTCTCAACAGCCCAAACAAGTTTCTAAAAGGATGAGTTTGCAACTACTTTACTTTTGGAGAAAATTCAAAACATTCATTATTCAATAGGGCCCAAACTATCAAAAACCAGCGGTTTCAATGAACACACATTTCTTGGTAGAATCATGCAGGACTGAAATTTTTGATGTTTTTCTACTCCTCTCATGAGCCCAAACAAGTCTCTAAAAGCATGAGTTTGCAACTACTTTACTTTTGGAGAAAATTCAAAACATTCATTATTCAATAGAGCCCAATAGCAAAAATCAGGTTTTGAATGAAGATTCACATTTCTTGGTAGAATCATGCAGGATTGAAATTTTTGATGGTTTTTTACTCCTCTCAACAGCCCAAACAAGTTTCTAAAAGGATGAGTTTGCAACTACTTTACTTTTGGAGAAAATTCAAAACATTCATTATTCAATAGGGCCCAAACTATCAAAAACCAGCGGTTTCAATGAACACACATTTCTTGGTAGAATCATGCAGGACTGAAATTTTTGATGTTTTTCTACTGCTCTCATGAGCCCAAACAAGTCTCTAAAAGCATGAGTTTGCAACTACTTTACTTTTGGAGAAAATTCAAAACATTCATTATTCAATAGAGCCCAATAGCAAAAATCAGGTTTTGAATGAAGAATCACATTTCTTGGTAAAATCATGCAGGATTGAAATTTTTGATGGTTTTTTACTCCTCTCAACAGCCCAAACAAGTTTCTAAAAGGATGAGTTTGCAACTACTTTACTTTTGGAGAAAATTCAAAACATTCATTATTCAATAGGGCCCAAACTATCAAAAACCAGCGGTTTGAATGAACACACATTTCTTGGTAGAATCATGCAGGACTGAAATTTTTGATGTTTTTCTACTCCTCTCATGAGCCCAAACAAGTCTCTAAAAGCATGAGTTTGCAACTACTTTACTTTTGGAGAAAATTCAAAACATTCATTATTCAATAGAGCCCAATAGCAAAAACCAGCGTTTTGAATGAAGAATCACATTTCTTGGTAGAATCATGCAGGATTACAATTTTTGATGGTTTTTTACTCCTCTCAACAGCCCAAACAAGTTTCTAAAAGGATGAGTTTGCAACTACTTTACTTTTGGAGAAAATTCAAAACATTCATTATTCAATAGGGCCCAAACTATGAAAAACCAACGGTTTCAATGAACACACATTTCTTGGTAGAATCATGCAGGACTGAAATTGTTGATGTTTTTCTACTCCTCTCATGAGCCCAAACAAGTCTCTAAAAGCATGAGTTTGCAACTACTTTACTTTTGGAGAAAATTCAAAACATTCATTATTCAATAGAGCCCAATAGCAAAAATCAGGTTTTGAATCAAGAATCACATTTCTTGGTAGAATCATGCAGGATTGAAATTTTTGATGGTTTTTTACTCCTCTCAACAGCCCAAACAAGTTTCTAAAAGGATGAGTTTGCAACTACTTTACTTTTGGAGAAAATTCAAAACATTCATTATTCAATAGGGCCCAAACTATCAAAAACCAGCGGTTTCAATGAACACACATTTCTTGGTAGAATTATGCAGGACTGAAATTTTTGATGTTTTTCTACTCCTCTCATGAGCCCAAACAAGACTCTAAAAGCATGAGTTTGCAACTACTTTACTTTTGGAGAAAATTCAAAACATTCATTATTCAATAGAGCCCAATAGCAAAAATCAGGTTTTGAATGAAGAATCACATTTCTTGGTAGAATCATGCTGCATTGAAATTTTTGATGGTTTTTTACTCCTCTCAACAGCCCAAACAAGTTTCTAAAAGGATGAGTTTGCAACTACTTTACTTTTGGAGAAAATTCAAAACATTCATTATTCAATAGGGCCCAAACTATCAAAAACCAGCGGTTTCAATGAACACACATTTCTTGGTAGAATCATGCAGGACTGAAATTTTTGATGTTTTTCTACTCCTCTCATGAGCCCAAACAAGTCTCTAAAAGCATGAGTTTGCAACTACTTTACTTTTGGAGAAAATTCAAAACATTCATTATTCAATAGAGCCCAATAGCAAAAATCAGGTTTTGAATGAAGATTCACATTTCTTGGTAGAATCATGCAGGATTGAAATTTTTGATGGTTTTTTACTCCTCTCAACAGCCCAAACAAGTTTCTAAAAGGATGAGTTTGCAACTACTTTACTTTTGGAGAAAATTCAAAACATTCATTATTCAATAGGGCCCAAACTATCAAAAACCAGCGGTTTCAATGAACACACATTTCTTGGTAGAATCATGCAGGACTGAAATTTTTGATGTTTTTCTACTGCTCTCATGAGCCCAAACAAGTCTCTAAAAGCATGAGTTTGCAACTACTTTACTTTTGGAGAAAATTCAAAACATTCATTATTCAATAGAGCCCAATAGCAAAAATCAGGTTTTGAATGAAGAATCACATTTCTTGGTAAAATCATGCAGGATTGAAATTTTTGATGGTTTTATACTCCTCTCAACAGCCCAAACAAGTTTCTAAAAGGATGAGTTTGCAACTACTTTACTTTTGGAGAAAATTCAAAACATTCATTATTCAATAGGGCCCAAACTATCAAAAACCAGCGGTTTGAATGAACACACATTTCTTGGTAGAATCATGCAGGACTGAAATTTTTGATGTTTTTCTACTCCTCTCATGAGCCCAAACAAGTCTCTAAAAGCATGAGTTTGCAACTACTTTACTTTTGGAGAAAATTCAAAACATTCATTATTCAATAGAGCCCAATAGCAAAAACCAGCGTTTTGAATGAAGAATCACATTTCTTGGTAGAATCATGCAGGATTACAATTTTTGATGGTTTTTTACTCCTCTCAACAGCCCAAACAAGTTTCTAAAAGGATGAGTTTGCAACTACTTTACTTTTGGAGAAAATTCAAAACATTCATTATTCAATAGGGCCCAAACTATGAAAAACCAACGGTTTCAATGAACACACATTTCTTGGTAGAATCATGCAGGACTGAAATTGTTGATGTTTTTCTACTCCTCTCATGAGCCCAAACAAGTCTCTAAAAGCATGAGTTTGCAACTACTTTACTTTTGGAGAAAATTCAAAACATTCATTATTCAATAGAGCCCAATAGCAAAAATCAGGTTTTGAATCAAGAATCACATTTCTTGGTAGAATCATGCAGGATTGAAATTTTTGATGGTTTTTTACTCCTCTCAACAGCCCAAACAAGTTTCTAAAAGGATGAGTTTGCAACTACTTTACTTTTGGAGAAAATTCAAAACATTCATTATTCAATAGGGCCCAAACTATCAAAAACCAGCGGTTTCAATGAACACACATTTCTTGGTAGAATTATGCAGGACTGAAATTTTTGATGTTTTTCTACTCCTCTCATGAGCCCAAACAAGACTCTAAAAGCATGAGTTTGCAACTACTTTACTTTTGGAGAAAATTCAAAACATTCATTATTCAATAGAGCCCAATAGCAAAAATCAGGTTTTGAATGAAGAATCACATTTCTTGGTAAAATCATGCACGATTGAAATTTTTGATGGTTTTTTACTCCTCTCAACAGCCCAAACAAGTTTCTAAAAGGATGAGTTTGCAACTACTTTACTTTTGGAGAAAATTCAAAACATTCATTATTCAATAGGGCCCAAACTATCAAAAACCAGCGGTTTCAATGAACACACATTTCTTGGTAGAATCATGCAGGACTGAAATTTTTGATGTTTTTCTACTCCTCTCATGAGCCCAAACAAGTCTCTAAAAGCATAAGTTTGCAACTACTTTACTTTTGGAGAAAATTCAAAACATTCATTATTCAATAGAGCCCAATAGCAAAAATCAGGTTTTGAATGAAGATTCACATTTCTTGGTAAAATCATGCAGGATTGAAATTTTTGATGGTTTTTTACTCCTCTCAACAGCCCAAACAAGTTTCTAAAAGGATGAGTTTGCAACTACTTTACTTTTGGAGAAAATTCAAAACATTCATTATTCAATAGGGCCCAAACTATCAAAAACCAGCGGTTTCAATGAACACACATTTCTTGGTAGAATCATGCAGGACTGAAATTTTTGATGTTTTTCTACTCCTCTCATGAGCCCAAACAAGTCTCTAAAAGCATAAGTTTGCAACTACTTTACTTTTGGAGAAAATTCAAAACATTCATTATTCAATAGAGCCCAATAGCAAAAATCAGGTTTTGAATGAAGAATCACATTTCTTGGTAGAATCATGCAGGATTGAAATTTTTGATGGTTTTTTACTCCTCTCAACAGCCCAAACAAGTTTCTAAAAGGATGAGTTTGCAACTACTTTACTTTTGGAGAAAATTCAAAACATTCATTATTCAATAGGGCCCAAAATATCAAAAACCAGCGGTTTGAATGAACACACATTTCTTGGTAGAATCGTGCAGGACTGAAATTTTTGATGTTTTTCTACTCCTCTCATGAGCCCAAACAAGTCTCTAAAAGGATGAGTTTGCAACTACTTTACTTTTGGAGAAAATTCAAAACATTCATTATTCAAAAGAGCCCAATAGCAAAAACCAGCGTTTTGAATGAAGAATCACATTTCTTGGTAGAATCATGCAGGATTGAAATTTTTGATGGTTTTTTACTCCTCTCAACAGCCCAAACAAGTTTCTAAAAGGATGAGTTTGCAACTACTTTACTTTTGGAGAAAATTCAAAACATTCATTATTCAATAGGGCCCAAACTATCAAAAACCAGCGGTTTTAATGAACACACATTTCTTGGTAGAATCATGCAGGACTGAAATTTTTGATGTTTTTCTACTCCTCTCATGAGCCCAAACAAGTCTCTAAAAGCATGAGTTTGCAACTACTTTACTTTTGGAGAAAATTCAAAACATTCATTATTCAAAAGAGCCCAATAGCAAAAATCAGGTTTTGAATGAAGAATCACATTTCTTGGTAGAATCATGCAGGATTGAAATTTTTGATGGTTTTTTACTCCTCTCAACAGCCCAAACAAGTTTCTAAAAGGATGAGTTTGCAACTGCTTTACTTTTGGAGAAAATTCAAAACATTCATTATTCAATAGGGCCCAAACTATCAAAAACCAGCGGTTTCAATGAACACACATTTCTTGGTAGAATCATGCAGGACTGAAATTTTTGATGTTTTTCTACTCTCATGAGCCCAAACAAGTCTCTAAAAGCATGAGTTTGCAACTACTTTACTTTTGGAGAAAATTCAAAACATTCACTTTTCACTAGAGCCCAATAGCAAAAATCAGGTTTTGAATGAAGAATCACATTTCTTGGTAGAATCATGCTGCATTGAAATTTTTGATGGTTTTTTACTCCTCTCAACAGCCCAAACAAGTTTCTAAAAGGATGAGTTTGCAACTACTTTACTTTTGGAGAAAATTCAAAACATTCATTATTCAATAGGGCCCAAACTATCAAAAACCAGCGGTTTCAATGAACACACATTTCTTGGTAGAATCATGCAGGACTGAAATTTTTGATGTTTTTCTACTCCTCTCATGAGCCCAAACAAGTCTCTAAAAGCATGAGTTTGCAACTACTTTACTTTTGGAGAAAATTCAAAACATTCATTATTCAATAGAGCCCAATAGCAAAAATCAGGTTTTGAATGAAGATTCACATTTCTTGGTAGAATCATGCAGGATTGAAATTTTTGATGGTTTTTTACTCCTCTCAACAGCCCAAACAAGTTTCTAAAAGGATGAGTTTGCAACTACTTTACTTTTGGAGAAAATTCAAAACATTCATTATTCAATAGGGCCCAAACTATCAAAAACCAGCGGTTTCAATGAACACACATTTCTTGGTAGAATCATGCAGGACTGAAATTTTTGATGTTTTTCTACTGCTCTCATGAGCCCAAACAAGTCTCTAAAAGCATGAGTTTGCAACTACTTTACTTTTGGAGAAAATTCAAAACATTCATTATTCAATAGAGCCCAATAGCAAAAATCAGGTTTTGAATGAAGAATCACATTTCTTGGTAAAATCATGCAGGATTGAAATTTTTGATGGTTTTTTACTCCTCTCAACAGCCCAAACAAGTTTCTAAAAGGATGAGTTTGCAACTACTTTACTTTTGGAGAAAATTCAAAACATTCATTATTCAATAGGGCCCAAACTATCAAAAACCAGCGGTTTGAATGAACACACATTTCTTGGTAGAATCATGCAGGACTGAAATTTTTGATGTTTTTCTACTCCTCTCATGAGCCCAAACAAGTCTCTAAAAGCATGAGTTTGCAACTACTTTACTTTTGGAGAAAATTCAAAACATTCATTATTCAATAGAGCCCAATAGCAAAAACCAGCGTTTTGAATGAAGAATCATATTTCTTGGTAGAATCATGCAGGATTACAATTTTTGATGGTTTTTTACTCCTCTCAACAGCCCAAACAAGTTTCTAAAAGGATGAGTTTGCAACTACTTTACTTTTGGAGAAAATTCAAAACATTCATTATTCAATAGGGCCCAAACTATGAAAAACCAACGGTTTGAATGAACACACATTTCTTGGTAGAATCATGCAGGACTGAAATTTTTGATGTTTTTCTACTCCTCTCATGAGCCCAAACAAGTCTCTAAAAGGATGAGTTTGCAACTACTTTACTTTTGGAGAAAATTCTAAACATTCATTATTCAATAGAGCCCAATAGCAAAAACCGGCGTTTTGAATGAAGAGTCACATTTCTTGGTAGAATCATGCAGGATTGAAATTTTTGATGGTTTTTTACTCCTCTCAACAGCCCAAACAAGTTTCTAAAAGGATGAGTTTGCAACTACTTTACTTTTGGAGAAAATTCAAAACATTCATTATTCAATAGGGCCCAAACTATCAAAAACCAGCGGTTTTAATGAACACACATTTCTTGGTAGAATCATGCAGGACTGAAATTTTTGATGTTTTTCTACTCCTCTCATGAGCCCAAACAAGTCTCTAAAAGCATGAGTTTGCAACTACTTTACTTTTGGAGAAAATTCAAAACATTCATTATTCAATAGAGCCCAATAGCAAAAATCAGGTTTTGAATGAAGAATCACATTTCTTGGTAGAATCATGCAGGATTGAAATTTTTGATGGTTTTTTACTCCTCTCAACAGCCCAAACAAGTTTCTAAAAGGATGAGTTTGCAACTGCTTTACTTTTGGAGAAAATTCAAAACATTCATTATTCAATAGGGCCCAAACTATCAAAAACCAGCGGTTTGAATGAACACACATTTCTTGGTAGAATCATGCAGGACTGAAATTTTTGATGTTTTTCTACTCTCATGAGCCCAAACAAGTCTCTAAAAGCATGAGTTTGCAACTACTTTACTTTTGGAGAAAATTCAAAACATTCACTTTTCACTAGAGCCCAATAGCAAAAATCAGGTTTTGAATGAAGAATCACATTTCTTGGTAGAATCATGCTGCATTGAAATTTTTGATGGTTTTTTACTCCTCTCAACAGCCCAAACAAGTTTCTAAAAGGATGAGTTTGCAACTACTTTACTTTTGGAGAAAATTCAAAACATTCATTATTCAATAGGGCCCAAACTATCAAAAACCAGCGGTTTCAATGAACACACATTTCTTGGTAGAATCATGCAGGACTGAAATTTTTGATGTTTTTCTACTCCTCTCATGAGCCCAAACAAGTCTCTAAAAGCATGAGTTTGCAACTACTTTACTTTTGGAGAAAATTCAAAACATTCATTATTCAATAGAGCCCAATAGCAAAAATCAGGTTTTGAATGAAGATTCACATTTCTTGGTAGAATCATGCAGGATTGAAATTTTTGATGGTTTTTTACTCCTCTCAACAGCCCAAACAAGTTTCTAAAAGGATGAGTTTGCAACTACTTTACTTTTGGAGAAAATTCAAAACATTCATTATTCAATAGGGCCCAAACTATCAAAAACCAGCGGTTTCAATGAACACACATTTCTTGGTAGAATCATGCAGGACTGAAATTTTTGATGTTTTTCTACTGCTCTCATGAGCCCAAACAAGTCTCTAAAAGCATGAGTTTGCAACTACTTTACTTTTGGAGAAAATTCAAAACATTCATTATTCAATAGAGCCCAATAGCAAAAATCAGGTTTTGAATGAAGAATCACATTTCTTGGTAAAATCATGCAGGATTGAAATTTTTGATGGTTTTTTACTCCTCTCAACAGCCCAAACAAGTTTCTAAAAGGATGAGTTTGCAACTACTTTACTTTTGGAGAAAATTCAAAACATTCATTATTCAATAGGGCCCAAACTATCAAAAACCAGCGGTTTGAATGAACACACATTTCTTGGTAGAATCATGCAGGACTGAAATTTTTGATGTTTTTCTACTCCTCTCATGAGCCCAAACAAGTCTCTAAAAGCATGAGTTTGCAACTACTTTACTTTTGGAGAAAATTCAAAACATTCATTATTCAATAGAGCCCAATAGCAAAAACCAGCGTTTTGAATGAAGAATCACATTTCTTGGTAGAATCATGCAGGATTACAATTTTTGATGGTTTTTTACTCCTCTCAACAGCCCAAACAAGTTTCTAAAAGGATGAGTTTGCAACTACTTTACTTTTGGAGAAAATTCAAAACATTCATTATTCAATAGGGCCCAAACTATGAAAAACCAACGGTTTCAATGAACACACATTTCTTGGTAGAATCATGCAGGACTGAAATTGTTGATGTTTTTCTACTCCTCTCATGAGCCCAAACAAGTCTCTAAAAGCATGAGTTTGCAACTACTTTACTTTTGGAGAAAATTCAAAACATTCATTATTCAATAGAGCCCAATAGCAAAAATCAGGTTTTGAATCAAGAATCACATTTCTTGGTAGAATCATGCAGGATTGAAATTTTTGATGGTTTTTTACTCCTCTCAACAGCCCAAACAAGTTTCTAAAAGGATGAGTTTGCAACTACTTTACTTTTGGAGAAAATTCAAAACATTCATTATTCAATAGGGCCCAAACTATCAAAAACCAGCGGTTTCAATGAACACACATTTCTTGGTAGAATTATGCAGGACTGAAATTTTTGATGTTTTTCTACTCCTCTCATGAGCCCAAACAAGACTCTAAAAGCATGAGTTTGCAACTACTTTACTTTTGGAGAAAATTCAAAACATTCATTATTCAATAGAGCCCAATAGCAAAAATCAGGTTTTGAATGAAGAATCACATTTCTTGGTAAAATCATGCACGATTGAAATTTTTGATGGTTTTTTACTCCTCTCAACAGCCCAAACAAGTTTCTAAAAGGATGAGTTTGCAACTACTTTACTTTTGGAGAAAATTCAAAACATTCATTATTCAATAGGGCCCAAACTATCAAAAACCAGCGGTTTCAATGAACACACATTTCTTGGTAGAATCATGCAGGACTGAAATTTTTGATGTTTTTCTACTCCTCTCATGAGCCCAAACAAGTCTCTAAAAGCATAAGTTTGCAACTACTTTACTTTTGGAGAAAATTCAAAACATTCATTATTCAATAGAGCCCAATAGCAAAAATCAGGTTTTGAATGAAGATTCACATTTCTTGGTAAAATCATGCAGGATTGAAATTTTTGATGGTTTTTTACTCCTCTCAACAGCCCAAACAAGTTTCTAAAAGGATGAGTTTGCAACTACTTTACTTTTGGAGAAAATTCAAAACATTCATTATTCAATAGGGCCCAAACTATCAAAAACCAGCGGTTTCAATGAACACACATTTCTTGGTAGAATCATGCAGGACTGAAATTTTTGATGTTTTTCTACTCCTCTCATGAGCCCAAACAAGTCTCTAAAAGCATAAGTTTGCAACTACTTTACTTTTGGAGAAAATTCAAAACATTCATTATTCAATAGAGCCCAATAGCAAAAATCAGGTTTTGAATGAAGAATCACATTTCTTGGTAGAATCATGCAGGATTGAAATTTTTGATGGTTTTTTACTCCTCTCAACAGCCCAAACAAGTTTCTAAAAGGATGAGTTTGCAACTACTTTACTTTTGGAGAAAATTCAAAACATTCATTATTCAATAGGGCCCAAAATATCAAAAACCAGCGGTTTGAATGAACACACATTTCTTGGTAGAATCGTGCAGGACTGAAATTTTTGATGTTTTTCTACTCCTCTCATGAGCCCAAACAAGTCTCTAAAAGGATGAGTTTGCAACTACTTTACTTTTGGAGAAAATTCAAAACATTCATTATTCAAAAGAGCCCAATAGCAAAAACCAGCGTTTTGAATGAAGAATCACATTTCTTGGTAGAATCATGCAGGATTGAAATTTTTGATGGTTTTTTACTCCTCTCAACAGCCCAAACAAGTTTCTAAAAGGATGAGTTTGCAACTACTTTACTTTTGGAGAAAATTCAAAACATTCATTATTCAATAGGGCCCAAACTATCAAAAACCAGCGGTTTTAATGAACACACATTTCTTGGTAGAATCATGCAGGACTGAAATTTTTGATGTTTTTCTACTCCTCTCATGAGCCCAAACAAGTCTCTAAAAGCATGAGTTTGCAACTACTTTACTTTTGGAGAAAATTCAAAACATTCATTATTCAATAGAGCCCAATAGCAAAAATCAGGTTTTGAATGAAGAATCACATTTCTTGGTAGAATCATGCAGGATTGAAATTTTTGATGGTTTTTTACTCCTCTCAACAGCCCAAACAAGTTTCTAAAAGGATGAGTTTGCAACTGCTTTACTTTTGGAGAAAATTCAAAACATTCATTATTCAATAGGGCCCAAACTATCAAAAACCAGCGGTTTCAATGAACACACATTTCTTGGTAGAATCATGCAGGACTGAAATTTTTGATGTTTTTCTACTCTCATGAGCCCAAACAAGTCTCTAAAAGCATGAGTTTGCAACTACTTTACTTTTGGAGAAAATTCAAAACATTCACTTTTCACTAGAGCCCAATAGCAAAAATCAGGTTTTGAATGAAGAATCACATTTCTTGGTAGAATCATGCTGCATTGAAATTTTTGATGGTTTTTTACTCCTCTCAACAGCCCAAACAAGTTTCTAAAAGGATGAGTTTGCAACTACTTTACTTTTGGAGAAAATTCAAAACATTCATTATTCAATAGGGCCCAAACTATCAAAAACCAGCGGTTTCAATGAACACACATTTCTTGGTAGAATCATGCAGGACTGAAATTTTTGATGTTTTTCTACTCCTCTCATGAGCCCAAACAAGTCTCTAAAAGCATGAGTTTGCAACTACTTTACTTTTGGAGAAAATTCAAAACATTCATTATTCAATAGAGCCCAATAGCAAAAATCAGGTTTTGAATGAAGATTCACATTTCTTGGTAGAATCATGCAGGATTGAAATTTTTGATGGTTTTTTACTCCTCTCAACAGCCCAAACAAGTTTCTAAAAGGATGAGTTTGCAACTACTTTACTTTTGGAGAAAATTCAAAACATTCATTATTCAATAGGGCCCAAACTATCAAAAACCAGCGGTTTCAATGAACACACATTTCTTGGTAGAATCATGCAGGACTGAAATTTTTGATGTTTTTCTACTGCTCTCATGAGCCCAAACAAGTCTCTAAAAGCATGAGTTTGCAACTACTTTACTTTTGGAGAAAATTCAAAACATTCATTATTCAATAGAGCCCAATAGCAAAAATCAGGTTTTGAATGAAGAATCACATTTCTTGGTAAAATCATGCAGGATTGAAATTTTTGATGGTTTTTTACTCCTCTCAACAGCCCAAACAAGTTTCTAAAAGGATGAGTTTGCAACTACTTTACTTTTGGAGAAAATTCAAAACATTCATTATTCAATAGGGCCCAAACTATCAAAAACCAGCGGTTTGAATGAACACACATTTCTTGGTAGAATCATGCAGGACTGAAATTTTTGATGTTTTTCTACTCCTCTCATGAGCCCAAACAAGTCTCTAAAAGCATGAGTTTGCAACTACTTTACTTTTGGAGAAAATTCAAAACATTCATTATTCAATAGAGCCCAATAGCAAAAACCAGCGTTTTGAATGAAGAATCATATTTCTTGGTAGAATCATGCAGGATTACAATTTTTGATGGTTTTTTACTCCTCTCAACAGCCCAAACAAGTTTCTAAAAGGATGAGTTTGCAACTACTTTACTTTTGGAGAAAATTCAAAACATTCATTATTCAATAGGGCCCAAACTATGAAAAACCAACGGTTTGAATGAACACACATTTCTTGGTAGAATCATGCAGGACTGAAATTTTTGATGTTTTTCTACTCCTCTCATGAGCCCAAACAAGTCTCTAAAAGGATGAGTTTGCAACTACTTTACTTTTGGAGAAAATTCTAAACATTCATTATTCAATAGAGCCCAATAGCAAAAACCGGCGTTTTGAATGAAGAGTCACATTTCTTGGTAGAATCATGCAGGATTGAAATTTTTGATGGTTTTTTACTCCTCTCAACAGCCCAAACAAGTTTCTAAAAGGATGAGTTTGCAACTACTTTACTTTTGGAGAAAATTCAAAACATTCATTATTCAATAGGGCCCAAACTATCAAAAACCAGCGGTTTTAATGAACACACATTTCTTGGTAGAATCATGCAGGACTGAAATTTTTGATGTTTTTCTACTCCTCTCATGAGCCCAAACAAGTCTCTAAAAGCATGAGTTTGCAACTACTTTACTTTTGGAGAAAATTCAAAACATTCATTATTCAATAGAGCCCAATAGCAAAAATCAGGTTTTGAATGAAGAATCACATTTCTTGGTAGAATCATGCAGGATTGAAATTTTTGATGGTTTTTTACTCCTCTCAACAGCCCAAACAAGTTTCTAAAAGGATGAGTTTGCAACTGCTTTACTTTTGGAGAAAATTCAAAACATTCATTATTCAATAGGGCCCAAACTATCAAAAACCAGCGGTTTGAATGAACACACATTTCTTGGTAGAATCATGCAGGACTGAAATTTTTGATGTTTTTCTACTCTCATGAGCCCAAACAAGTCTCTAAAAGCATGAGTTTGCAACTACTTTACTTTTGGAGAAAATTCAAAACATTCACTTTTCACTAGAGCCCAATAGCAAAAATCAGGTTTTGAATGAAGAATCACATTTCTTGGTAGAATCATGCTGCATTGAAATTTTTGATGGTTTTTTACTCCTCTCAACAGCCCAAACAAGTTTCTAAAAGGATGAGTTTGCAACTACTTTACTTTTGGAGAAAATTCAAAACATTCATTATTCAATAGGGCCCAAACTATCAAAAACCAGCGGTTTCAATGAACACACATTTCTTGGTAGAATCATGCAGGACTGAAATTTTTGATGTTTTTCTACTCCTCTCATGAGCCCAAACAAGTCTCTAAAAGCATGAGTTTGCAACTACTTTACTTTTGGAGAAAATTCAAAACATTCATTATTCAATAGAGCCCAATAGCAAAAATCAGGTTTTGAATGAAGATTCACATTTCTTGGTAGAATCATGCAGGATTGAAATTTTTGATGGTTTTTTACTCCTCTCAACAGCCCAAACAAGTTTCTAAAAGGATGAGTTTGCAACTACTTTACTTTTGGAGAAAATTCAAAACATTCATTATTCAATAGGGCCCAAACTATCAAAAACCAGCGGTTTCAATGAACACACATTTCTTGGTAGAATCATGCAGGACTGAAATTTTTGATGTTTTTCTACTGCTCTCATGAGCCCAAACAAGTCTCTAAAAGCATGAGTTTGCAACTACTTTACTTTTGGAGAAAATTCAAAACATTCATTATTCAATAGAGCCCAATAGCAAAAATCAGGTTTTGAATGAAGAATCACATTTCTTGGTAAAATCATGCAGGATTGAAATTTTTGATGGTTTTTTACTCCTCTCAACAGCCCAAACAAGTTTCTAAAAGGATGAGTTTGCAACTACTTTACTTTTGGAGAAAATTCAAAACATTCATTATTCAATAGGGCCCAAACTATCAAAAACCAGCGGTTTGAATGAACACACATTTCTTGGTAGAATCATGCAGGACTGAAATTTTTGATGTTTTTCTACTCCTCTCATGAGCCCAAACAAGTCTCTAAAAGCATGAGTTTGCAACTACTTTACTTTTGGAGAAAATTCAAAACATTCATTATTCAATAGAGCCCAATAGCAAAAACCAGCGTTTTGAATGAAGAATCACATTTCTTGGTAGAATCATGCAGGATTACAATTTTTGATGGTTTTTTACTCCTCTCAACAGCCCAAACAAGTTTCTAAAAGGATGAGTTTGCAACTACTTTACTTTTGGAGAAAATTCAAAACATTCAT
Source organism: Dendrobates tinctorius (assembly GCF_039654945.1). Lineage (NCBI taxonomy): Eukaryota > Metazoa > Chordata > Amphibia > Anura > Dendrobatidae > Dendrobates > Dendrobates tinctorius. The sequence continues at coordinate 2,386,707 of NW_027361744.1, read as the reverse complement.
TATTCAATAGGGCCCAAACTATGAAAAACCAACGGTTTCAATGAACACACATTTCTTGGTAGAATCATGCAGGACTGAAATTGTTGATGTTTTTCTACTCCTCTCATGAGCCCAAACAAGTCTCTAAAAGCATGAGTTTGCAACTACTTTACTTTTGGAGAAAATTCAAAACATTCATTATTCAATAGAGCCCAATAGCAAAAATCAGGTTTTGAATCAAGAATCACATTTCTTGGTAGAATCATGCAGGATTGAAATTTTTGATGGTTTTTTACTCCTCTCAACAGCCCAAACAAGTTTCTAAAAGGATGAGTTTGCAACTACTTTACTTTTGGAGAAAATTCAAAACATTCATTATTCAATAGGGCCCAAACTATCAAAAACCAGCGGTTTCAATGAACACACATTTCTTGGTAGAATTATGCAGGACTGAAATTTTTGATGTTTTTCTACTCCTCTCATGAGCCCAAACAAGACTCTAAAAGCATGAGTTTGCAACTACTTTACTTTTGGAGAAAATTCAAAACATTCATTATTCAATAGAGCCCAATAGCAAAAATCAGGTTTTGAATGAAGAATCACATTTCTTGGTAAAATCATGCACGATTGAAATTTTTGATGGTTTTTTACTCCTCTCAACAGCCCAAACAAGTTTCTAAAAGGATGAGTTTGCAACTACTTTACTTTTGGAGAAAATTCAAAACATTCATTATTCAATAGGGCCCAAACTATCAAAAACCAGCGGTTTCAATGAACACACATTTCTTGGTAGAATCATGCAGGACTGAAATTTTTGATGTTTTTCTACTCCTCTCATGAGCCCAAACAAGTCTCTAAAAGCATAAGTTTGCAACTACTTTACTTTTGGAGAAAATTCAAAACATTCATTATTCAATAGAGCCCAATAGCAAAAATCAGGTTTTGAATGAAGATTCACATTTCTTGGTAAAATCATGCAGGATTGAAATTTTTGATGGTTTTTTACTCCTCTCAACAGCCCAAACAAGTTTCTAAAAGGATGAGTTTGCAACTACTTTACTTTTGGAGAAAATTCAAAACATTCATTATTCAATAGGGCCCAAACTATCAAAAACCAGCGGTTTCAATGAACACACATTTCTTGGTAGAATCATGCAGGACTGAAATTTTTGATGTTTTTCTACTCCTCTCATGAGCCCAAACAAGTCTCTAAAAGCATAAGTTTGCAACTACTTTACTTTTGGAGAAAATTCAAAACATTCATTATTCAATAGAGCCCAATAGCAAAAATCAGGTTTTGAATGAAGAATCACATTTCTTGGTAGAATCATGCAGGATTGAAATTTTTGATGGTTTTTTACTCCTCTCAACAGCCCAAACAAGTTTCTAAAAGGATGAGTTTGCAACTACTTTACTTTTGGAGAAAATTCAAAACATTCATTATTCAATAGGGCCCAAAATATCAAAAACCAGCGGTTTGAATGAACACACATTTCTTGGTAGAATCGTGCAGGACTGAAATTTTTGATGTTTTTCTACTCCTCTCATGAGCCCAAACAAGTCTCTAAAAGGATGAGTTTGCAACTACTTTACTTTTGGAGAAAATTCAAAACATTCATTATTCAAAAGAGCCCAATAGCAAAAACCAGCGTTTTGAATGAAGAATCACATTTCTTGGTAGAATCATGCAGGATTGAAATTTTTGATGGTTTTTTACTCCTCTCAACAGCCCAAACAAGTTTCTAAAAGGATGAGTTTGCAACTACTTTACTTTTGGAGAAAATTCAAAACATTCATTATTCAATAGGGCCCAAACTATCAAAAACCAGCGGTTTGAATGAACACACATTTCTTGGTAGAATCATGCAGGACTGAAATTTTTGATGTTTTTCTACTCCTCTCATGAGAACAAACAAGTCTCTAAAAGCATGAGTTTGCAACTACTTTACTTTTGGAGAAAATTCAAAACATTCATTATTCAATAGAGCCCAATAGCAAAAACCAGCGTTTTGAATGAAGAATCACATTTCTTGGTAGAATCATGCAGGATTACAATTTTTGATGGTTTTTTACTCCTCTCAACAGCCCAAACAAGTTTCTAAAAGGATGAGTTTGCAACTACTTTACTTTTGGAGAAAATTCAAAACATTCATTATTCAATAGGGCCCAAACTATGAAAAACCAACGGTTTCAATGAACACACATTTCTTGGTAGAATCATGCAGGACTGAAATTGTTGATGTTTTTCTACTCCTCTCATGAGCCCAAACAAGTCTCTAAAAGCATGAGTTTGCAACTACTTTACTTTTGGAGAAAATTCAAAACATTCATTATTCAATAGAGCCCAATAGCAAAAATCAGGTTTTGAATCAAGAATCACATTTCTTGGTAGAATCATGCAGGATTGAAATTTTTGATGGTTTTTTACTCCTCTCAACAGCCCAAACAAGTTTCTAAAAGGATGAGTTTGCAACTACTTTACTTTTGGAGAAAATTCAAAACATTCATTATTCAATAGGGCCCAAACTATCAAAAACCAGCGGTTTCAATGAACACACATTTCTTGGTAGAATTATGCAGGACTGAAATTTTTGATGTTTTTCTACTCCTCTCATGAGCCCAAACAAGACTCTAAAAGCATGAGTTTGCAACTACTTTACTTTTGGAGAAAATTCAAAACATTCATTATTCAATAGAGCCCAATAGCAAAAATCAGGTTTTGAATGAAGAATCACATTTCTTGGTAAAATCATGCACGATTGAAATTTTTGATGGTTTTTTACTCCTCTCAACAGCCCAAACAAGTTTCTAAAAGGATGAGTTTGCAACTACTTTACTTTTGGAGAAAATTCAAAACATTCATTATTCAATAGGGCCCAAACTATCAAAAACCAGCGGTTTGAATGAACACACATTTCTTGGTAGAATCATGCAGGACTGAAATTTTTGATGTTTTTCTACTCCTCTCATGAGCCCAAACAAGTCTCTAAAAGCATGAGTTTGCAACTACTTTACTTTTGGAGAAAATTCAAAACATTCATTATTCAATAGGGCCCAAACTATCAAAAACCAGCGGTTTCAATGAACACACATTTCTTGGTAGAATCATGCAGGACTGAAATTTTTGATGTTTTTCTACTGCTCTCATGAGCCCAAACAAGTCTCTAAAAGCATGAGTTTGCAACTACTTTACTTTTGGAGAAAATTCAAAACATTCATTATTCAATAGAGCCCAATAGCAAAAATCAGGTTTTGAATGAAGAATCACATTTCTTGGTAAAATCATGCAGGATTGAAATTTTTGATGGTTTTTTACTCCTCTCAACAGCCCAAACAAGTTTCTAAAAGGATGAGTTTGCAACTACTTTACTTTTGGAGAAAATTCAAAACATTCATTATTCAATAGGGCCCAAACTATCAAAAACCAGCGGTTTGAATGAACACACATTTCTTGGTAGAATCATGCAGGACTGAAATTTTTGATGTTTTTCTACTCCTCTCATGAGCCCAAACAAGTCTCTAAAAGCATGAGTTTGCAACTACTTTACTTTTGGAGAAAATTCAAAACATTCATTATTCAATAGAGCCCAATAGCAAAAACCAGCGTTTTGAATGAAGAATCACATTTCTTGGTAGAATCATGCAGGATTACAATTTTTGATGGTTTTTTACTCCTCTCAACAGCCCAAACAAGTTTCTAAAAGGATGAGTTTGCAACTACTTTACTTTTGGAGAAAATTCAAAACATTCATTATTCAATAGGGCCCAAACTATGAAAAACCAACGGTTTCAATGAACACACATTTCTTGGTAGAATCATGCAGGACTGAAATTGTTGATGTTTTTCTACTCCTCTCATGAGCCCAAACAAGTCTCTAAAAGCATGAGTTTGCAACTACTTTACTTTTGGAGAAAATTCAAAACATTCATTATTCAATAGAGCCCAATAGCAAAAATCAGGTTTTGAATCAAGAATCACATTTCTTGGTAGAATCATGCAGGATTGAAATTTTTGATGGTTTTTTACTCCTCTCAACAGCCCAAACAAGTTTCTAAAAGGATGAGTTTGCAACTACTTTACTTTTGGAGAAAATTCAAAACATTCATTATTCAATAGGGCCCAAACTATCAAAAACCAGCGGTTTCAATGAACACACATTTCTTGGTAGAATTATGCAGGACTGAAATTTTTGATGTTTTTCTACTCCTCTCATGAGCCCAAACAAGACTCTAAAAGCATGAGTTTGCAACTACTTTACTTTTGGAGAAAATTCAAAACATTCATTATTCAATAGAGCCCAATAGCAAAAATCAGGTTTTGAATGAAGAATCACATTTCTTGGTAAAATCATGCACGATTGAAATTTTTGATGGTTTTTTACTCCTCTCAACAGCCCAAACAAGTTTCTAAAAGGATGAGTTTGCAACTACTTTACTTTTGGAGAAAATTCAAAACATTCATTATTCAATAGGGCCCAAACTATCAAAAACCAGCGGTTTCAATGAACACACATTTCTTGGTAGAATCATGCAGGACTGAAATTTTTGATGTTTTTCTACTCCTCTCATGAGCCCAAACAAGTCTCTAAAAGCATAAGTTTGCAACTACTTTACTTTTGGAGAAAATTCAAAACATTCATTATTCAATAGAGCCCAATAGCAAAAATCAGGTTTTGAATGAAGATTCACATTTCTTGGTAAAATCATGCAGGATTGAAATTTTTGATGGTTTTTTACTCCTCTCAACAGCCCAAACAAGTTTCTAAAAGGATGAGTTTGCAACTACTTTACTTTTGGAGAAAATTCAAAACATTCATTATTCAATAGGGCCCAAACTATCAAAAACCAGCGGTTTCAATGAACACACATTTCTTGGTAGAATCATGCAGGACTGAAATTTTTGATGTTTTTCTACTCCTCTCATGAGCCCAAACAAGTCTCTAAAAGCATAAGTTTGCAACTACTTTACTTTTGGAGAAAATTCAAAACATTCATTATTCAATAGAGCCCAATAGCAAAAATCAGGTTTTGAATGAAGAATCACATTTCTTGGTAGAATCATGCAGGATTGAAATTTTTGATGGTTTTTTACTCCTCTCAACAGCCCAAACAAGTTTCTAAAAGGATGAGTTTGCAACTACTTTACTTTTGGAGAAAATTCAAAACATTCATTATTCAATAGGGCCCAAAATATCAAAAACCAGCGGTTTGAATGAACACACATTTCTTGGTAGAATCGTGCAGGACTGAAATTTTTGATGTTTTTCTACTCCTCTCATGAGCCCAAACAAGTCTCTAAAAGGATGAGTTTGCAACTACTTTACTTTTGGAGAAAATTCAAAACATTCATTATTCAAAAGAGCCCAATAGCAAAAACCAGCGTTTTGAATGAAGAATCACATTTCTTGGTAGAATCATGCAGGATTGAAATTTTTGATGGTTTTTTACTCCTCTCAACAGCCCAAACAAGTTTCTAAAAGGATGAGTTTGCAACTACTTTACTTTTGGAGAAAATTCAAAACATTCATTATTCAATAGGGCCCAAACTATCAAAAACCAGCGGTTTGAATGAACACACATTTCTTGGTAGAATCATGCAGGACTGAAATTTTTGATGTTTTTCTACTCCTCTCATGAGAACAAACAAGTCTCTAAAAGCATGAGTTTGCAACTACTTTACTTTTGGAGAAAATTCAAAACATTCATTATTCAATAGAGCCCAATAGCAAAAACCAGCGTTTTGAATGAAGAATCACATTTCTTGGTAGAATCATGCAGGATTACAATTTTTGATGGTTTTTTACTCCTCTCAACAGCCCAAACAAGTTTCTAAAAGGATGAGTTTGCAACTACTTTACTTTTGGAGAAAATTCAAAACATTCATTATTCAATAGGGCCCAAACTATGAAAAACCAACGGTTTCAATGAACACACATTTCTTGGTAGAATCATGCAGGACTGAAATTGTTGATGTTTTTCTACTCCTCTCATGAGCCCAAACAAGTCTCTAAAAGCATGAGTTTGCAACTACTTTACTTTTGGAGAAAATTCAAAACATTCATTATTCAATAGAGCCCAATAGCAAAAATCAGGTTTTGAATCAAGAATCACATTTCTTGGTAGAATCATGCAGGATTGAAATTTTTGATGGTTTTTTACTCCTCTCAACAGCCCAAACAAGTTTCTAAAAGGATGAGTTTGCAACTACTTTACTTTTGGAGAAAATTCAAAACATTCATTATTCAATAGGGCCCAAACTATCAAAAACCAGCGGTTTCAATGAACACACATTTCTTGGTAGAATTATGCAGGACTGAAATTTTTGATGTTTTTCTACTCCTCTCATGAGCCCAAACAAGACTCTAAAAGCATGAGTTTGCAACTACTTTACTTTTGGAGAAAATTCAAAACATTCATTATTCAATAGAGCCCAATAGCAAAAATCAGGTTTTGAATGAAGAATCACATTTCTTGGTAAAATCATGCACGATTGAAATTTTTGATGGTTTTTTACTCCTCTCAACAGCCCAAACAAGTTTCTAAAAGGATGAGTTTGCAACTACTTTACTTTTGGAGAAAATTCAAAACATTCATTATTCAATAGGGCCCAAACTATCAAAAACCAGCGGTTTGAATGAACACACATTTCTTGGTAGAATCATGCAGGACTGAAATTTTTGATGTTTTTCTACTCCTCTCATGAGCCCAAACAAGTCTCTAAAAGCATGAGTTTGCAACTACTTTACTTTTGGAGAAAATTCAAAACATTCATTATTCAATAGAGCCCAATAGCAAAAACCAGCGTTTTGAATGAAGAATCACATTTCTTGGTAGAATCATGCAGGGTTACAATTTTTGATGGTTTTTTACTCCTCTCAACAGCCCAAACAAGTTTCTAAAAGGATGAGTTTGCAACTACTTTACTTTTGGAGAAGATTCAAAACATTCATTATTCAATAGGGCCCAAACTATCAAAAACCAACGGTTTCAATGAACACACATTTCTTGGTAGAATCATGCAGGACTGAAATTGTTGATGTTTTTCTACTCCTCTCATGAGCCCAAACAAGTCTCTAAAAGCATGAGTTTGCAACTACTTTACTTTTGGAGAAAATTCAAAACATTCATTATTCAATAGAGCCCAATAGCAAAAATCAGGTTTTGAATCAAGAATCACATTTCTTGGTAGAATCATGCAGGATTGAAATTTTTGATGGTTTTTTACTCCTCTCAACAGCCCAAACAAGTTTCTAAAAGGATGAGTTTGCAACTACTTTACTTTTGGAGAAAATTCAAAACATTCATTATTCAATAGGGCCCAAACTATCAAAAACCAGCGGTTTCAATGAACACACATTTCTTGGTAGAATTATGCAGGACTGAAATTTTTGATGTTTTTCTACTCCTCTCATGAGCCCAAACAAGACTCTAAAAGCATGAGTTTGCAACTACTTTACTTTTGGAGAAAATTCAAAACATTCATTATTCAATAGAGCCCAATAGCAAAAATCAGGTTTTGAATGAAGAATCACATTTCTTGGTAAAATCATGCAGGATTGAAATTTTTGATGGTTTTTTACTCCGCTCAACAGCCCAAACAAGTTTCTAAAAGGATGAGTTTGCAACTACTTTACTTTTGGAGAAAATTCAAAACATTCATTATTCAATAGGGCCCAAACTATCAAAAACCAGCGGTTTGAATGAACACACATTTCTTGGTAGAATCATGCAGGACTGAAATTTTTGATGTTTTTCTACTCCTCTCATGAGCCCAAACAAGTCTCTAAAAGCATGAGTTTGCAACTACTTTACTTTTGGAGAAAATTCAAAACATTCATTATTCAATAGAGCCCAATAGCAAAAACCAGCGTTTTGAATGAAGAATCACATTTCTTGGTAGAATCATACAGGGTTACAATTTTTGATGGTTTTTTACTCCTCTCAACAGCCCAAACAAGTTTCTAAAAGGATGAGTTTGCAACTACTTTACTTTTGGAGAAGATTCAAAACATTCATTATTCAATAGGGCCCAAACTATCAAAAACCAACGGTTTCAATGAACACACATTTCTTGGTAGAATCATGCAGGACTGAAATTGTTGATGTTTTTCTACTCCTCTCATGAGCCCAAACAAGTCTCTAAAAGCATGAGTTTGCAACTACTTTACTTTTGGAGAAAATTCAAAACATTCATTATTCAATAGAGCCCAATAGCAAAAATCAGGTTTTGAATGAAGAATCACATTTCTTGGTAGAATCATGCAGGATTGAAATTTTTGATGGTTTTTTACTCCTCTCAACAGCCCAAACAAGTTTCTAAAAGGATGAGTTTGCAACTACTTTACTTTTGGAGAAAATTCAAAACATTCATTATTCAATAGGGCCCAAACTATCAAAAACCAGCGGTTTCAATGAACACACATTTCTTGGTAGAATTATGCAGGACTGAAATTTTTGATGTTTTTCTACTCCTCTCATGAGCCCAAACAAGACTCTAAAAGCATGAGTTTGCAACTACTTTACTTTTGGAGAAAATTCAAAACATTCATTATTCAATAGAGCCCAATAGCAAAAATCAGGTTTTGAATGAAGAATCACATTTCTTGGTAAAATCATGCACGATTGAAATTTTTGATGGTTTTTTACTCCTCTCAACAGCCCAAACAAGTTTCTAAAAGGATGAGTTTGCAACTACTTTACTTTTGGAGAAAATTCAAAACATTCATTATTCAATAGGGCCCAAACTATCAAAAACCAGCGGTTTCAATGAACACACATTTCTTGGTAGAATCATGCAGGACTGAAATTTTTGATGTTTTTCTACTCCTCTCATGAGCCCAAACAAGTCTCTAAAAGCATAAGTTTGCAACTACTTTACTTTTGGAGAAAATTCAAAACATTCATTATTCAATAGAGCCCAATAGCAAAAATCAGGTTTTGAATGAAGAATCACATTTCTTGGTAGAATCATGCAGGATTGAAATTTTTGATGGTTTTTTACTCCTCTCAACAGCCCAAACAAGTTTCTAAAAGGATGAGTTTGCAATTACTTTACTTTTGGAGAAAATTCAAAACATTCATTATTCAATAGGGCCCAAAATATCAAAAACCAGCGGTTTGAATGAATACACATTTCTTGGTAGAATCGTGCAGGCTGAAATTTTTGATGTTTTTCTACTCCTCTCATGAGCCCAAACAAGTCTCTAAAAGGATGAGTTTGCAACTACTTTACTTTTGGAGAAAATTCAAAACATTCATTATTCAAAAGAGCCCAATAGCAAAAACCAGCGTTTTGAATGAAGAATCACATTTCTTCGTAGAATCATGCAGGATTGAAATTTTTGATGGTTTTCTACTCCTCTCATGAGCCCAAACAAGTCTCTAAAAGCATGAGTTTGCAACTACTTTACTTTTGGAGAAAATTCAAAACATTCATTATTCAATAGAGCCCAATAGCAAAAATCAGGTTTTGAATGAAGAAACACATTTCTTGGTAAAATCATGCAGGATTGAAATTTTTGATGGTTTTTTACTCCTCTCAACAGCCCAAACAAGTTTCTAAAAGTATGAGTTTGCAACTACTTTACTTTTGGAGAAAATTCAAAACATTCATTATTCAATAGGGCCCAAACTATCAAAAACCAGCGGTTTGAATGAACACACATTTCTTGGTAGAATCATGCAGGACTGAAATTTTTGATGTTTTCTACTCCTCTCATGAGCCCAAACAAGTCTCTAAAAGCATGAGTTTGCAACTACTTTACTTATGGAGAAAATTCAAAACATTCACTTTTCACTAGAGCCCAATAGCAAAAATCAGGTTTTGAATGAAGAATCACATTTCTTGGTAGAATCATGCTGCATTGAAATTTTTGATGGTTTTTTACTCCTCTCAACAGCCCAAACAAGTTTCTAAAAGGATGAGTTTGCAACTACTTTACTTTTGGAGAAAATTCAAAACATTCATTATTCAATAGGGCCCAAACTATCAAAAAACAGCGGTTTCAATGAACACACATTTCTTGGTAGAATCATGCAGGACTGAAATTTTTGATGTTTTTCTACTCCTCTCATGAGCCCAAACAAGTCTCTAAAAGCATAAGTTTGCAACTACTTTACTTTTGGAGAAAATTCAAAACATTCATTATTCAATAGAGCCCAATAGCAAAAATCAGGTTTTGAATGAAGAATCACATTTCTTGGTAGAATCATGCAGGATTGAAATTTTTGATGGTTTTTTACTCCTCTCAACAGCCCAAACAAGTTTCTAAAAGGATGAGTTTGCAATTACTTTACTTTTGGAGAAAATTCAAAACATTCATTATTCAATAGGGCCCAAAATATCAAAAACCAGCGGTTTGAATGAATACACATTTCTTGGTAGAATCGTGCAGGCTGAAATTTTTGATGTTTTTCTACTCCTCTCATGAGCCCAAACAAGTCTCTAAAAGGATGAGTTTGCAACTACTTTACTTTTGGAGAAAATTCAAAACATTCATTATTCAAAAGAGCCCAATAGCAAAAACCAGCGTTTTGAATGAAGAATCACATTTCTTCGTAGAATCATGCAGGATTGAAATTTTTGATGGTTTTCTACTCCTCTCATGAGCCCAAACAAGTCTCTAAAAGCATGAGTTTGCAACTACTTTACTTTTGGAGAAAATTCAAAACATTCATTATTCAATAGAGCCCAATAGCAAAAATCAGGTTTTGAATGAAGAAACACATTTCTTGGTAAAATCATGCAGGATTGAAATTTTTGATGGTTTTTTACTCCTCTCAACAGCCCAAACAAGTTTCTAAAAGTATGAGTTTGCAACTACTTTACTTTTGGAGAAAATTCAAAACATTCATTATTCAATAGGGCCCAAACTATCAAAAACCAGCGGTTTGAATGAACACACATTTCTTGGTAGAATCATGCAGGACTGAAATTTTTGATGTTTTCTACTCCTCTCATGAGCCCAAACAAGTCTCTAAAAGCATGAGTTTGCAACTACTTTACTTATGGAGAAAATTCAAAACATTCACTTTTCACTAGAGCCCAATAGCAAAAATCAGGTTTTGAATGAAGAATCACATTTCTTGGTAGAATCATGCTGCATTGAAATTTTTGATGGTTTTTTACTCCTCTCAACAGCCCAAACAAGTTTCTAAAAGGATGAGTTTGCAACTACTTTACTTTTGGAGAAAATTCAAAACATTCATTATTCAATAGGGCCCAAACTATCAAAAAACAGCGGTTTCAATGAACACACATTTCTTGGTAGAATCATGCAGGACTGAAATTTTTGATGTTTTTCTACTCCTCTCATGAGCCCAAACATGTCTCTAAAAGCATGAGTTTGCAACTACTTTACTTTTGGAGAAAATTCAAAACATTCATTATTCAATAGAGCCCAATAGCAAAAATCAGGTTTTGAATGAAGATTCACATTTCTTGGAAGAATCATGCAGGATTGAAATTTTTGATGGTTTTTTACTCCTCTCAACAGCCCAAACAAGTTTCTAAAAGGATGAGTTTGCAACTACTTTACTTTTGGAGAAAATTCAAAACATTCATTATTCAATAGGGCCCAAACTATCAAAAACCAGCGGTTTCAATGAACACACATTTCTTGGTAGAATCATGCAGGACTGAAATTTTTGATGTTTTTCTACTCCTCTCATGAGCCCAAACAAGTCTCTAAAAGCATAAGTTTGCAACTACTTTACTTTTGGAGAAAATTCAAAACATTCATTATTCAATAGAGCCCAATAGCAAAAATCAGGTTTTGAATGAAGAATCACATTTCTTGGTAGAATCATGCAGGATTGAAATTTTTGATGGTTTTTTACTCCTCTCAACAGCCCAAACAAGTTTCTAAAAGGATGAGTTTGCAACTACTTTACTTTTGGAGAAAATTCAAAACATTCATTATTCAATAGGGCCCAAAATATCAAAAACCAGCGGTTTGAATGAACACACATTTCTTGGTAGAATCGTGCAGGACTGAAATTTTTGATGTTTTTCTACTCCTCTCATGAGCCCAAACAAGACTCTAAAAGCATGAGTTTGCAACTACTTTACTTTTGGAGAAAATTCAAAACATTCATTATTCAATAGAGCCCAATAGGAAAAATCAGGTTTTGAATGAAGAATCACATTTCTTGGTAAAATCATGCAGGATTGAAATTTTTGATGGTTTTTTACTCCTCTCAACAGCCCAAACAAGTTACTAAAAGGATGAGTTTGCAACTACTTTACTTTTGGAGAAAATTCAAAACATTCATTATTCAATAGGGCCCAAACTATCAAAAACCAGCGGTTTCAATGAACACACATTTCTTGGTAGAATCATGCAGGACTGAAATTTTTGATGTTTTTCTACTCCTCTCATTAGCCCAAACAAGTCTCTAAAAGCATAAGTTTGCAACTACTTTACTTTTGGAGAAAATTCAAAACATTCATTATTCAATAGAGCCCAATAGCAAAAATCAGGTTTTGAATGAAGAATCACATTTCTTGGTAGAATCATGCAGGATTGAAATTTTTGATGGTTTTTTACTCCTCTCAACAGCCCAAACAAGTTTCTAAAAGGATGAGTTTGCAACTGCTTTACTTTTGGAGAAAATTCAAAACATTCATTATTCAATAGGGCCCAAAATATCAAAAACCAGCGGTTTGAATGAACACACATTTCTTGGTAGAATCGTGCAGGCTGAAATTTTTGATGTTTTTCTACTCCTCTCATGAGCCCAAACAAGTCTCTAAAAGGATGAGTTTGCAACTACTTTACTTTTGGAGAAAATTCAAAACATTCATTATTCAAAAGAGCCCAATAGCAAAAACCAGCGTTTTGAATGAAGAATCACATTTCTTGGTAAAATCATGCAGGATTGAAATTTTTGATGGTTTTTTACTCCTCTCAACAGCCCAAACAAGTTTCTAAAAGGATGAGTTTGCAACTACTTTACTTTTGGAGAAAATTCAAAACATTCATTATTCAATAGGGCCCAAACTATCAAAAACCAGCGGTTTGAATGAACACACATTTTTTCGTAGAATCATGCAGGACTGAAATTTTTGATGTTTTTCTACTCCTCTCATGAGCCCAAACAAGTCTCTAAAAGCATGAGTTTGCAACTACTTTACTTTTGGAGAAAATTCAAAACATTCATTATTCAATAGAGCCCAATAGCAAAAACCAGCGTTTTGAATGAAGAATCACATTTCTTGGTAGAATCATGCAGGATTACAATTTTTGATGGTTTTTTACTCCTCTCAACAGCCCAAACAAGTTTCTAAAAGGATGAGTTTGCAACTACTTTACTTTTGGAGAAAATTCAAAACATTCATTATTCAATAGGGCCCAAACTATCAAAAACCAACGGTTTCAATGAACACACATTTCTTGGTAGAATCATGCAGGACTGAAATTTTTGATGTTTTTCTACTCCTCTCATGAGCCCAAACAAGTCTCTAAAAGCATGAGTTTGCAACTACTTTACTTTTGGAGAAAATTCAAAACATTCATTATTCAATAGAGCCCAATAGCAAAAATCAGGTTTTGAATGAAGAATCACATTTCTTGGTAGAATCATGCAGGATTGAAATTTTTGATGGTTTTTTACTCCTCTCAACAGCCCAAACAAGTTTCTAAAAGGATGAGTTTGCAACTACTTTACTTTTGGAGAAAATTCAAAACATTCATTATTCAATAGGGCCCAAACTATCAAAAACCAGCGGTTTCAATGAACACACATTTCTTGGTAGAATCATGCAGGACTGAAATTTTTGATGTTTTTCTACTCCTTTCATGAGCCCAAACAAGTCTCTAAAAGCATGAGTTTGCAACTACTTTACTTTTGGAGAAAATTCAAAACATTCATTATTCAATAGAGCCCAATAGCAAAAATCAGGTTTTGAATGAAGAATCACATTTCTTGGTAAAATCATGCAGGATTGAAATTTTTGATGGTTTTTTACTCCTCTCAACAGCCCAAACAAGTTTCTAAAAGGATGAGTTTGCAACTACTTTACTTTTGGAGAAAATTCAAAACATTCATTATTCAATAGGGCCCAAACTATCAAAAACCAGCGGTTTCAATGAACACACATTTCTTGGTAGAATCATGCAGGACTGAAATTTTTGATGTTTTTCTACTCCTCTCATGAGCCCAAACAAGTCTCTAAAAGCATGAGTTTGCAACTACTTTACTTTTGGAGAAAATTCAAAACATTCATTATTCAATAGAGCCCAATAGCAAAAATCAGGTTTTGAATGAAGAATCACATTTCTTGGTAAAATCATGCAGGATTGAAATTTTTGATGGTTTTTTACTCCTCTCAACAGCCCAAACAAGTTTCTAAAAGGATGAATTTGCAACTACTTTACTTTTGGAGAAAATTCAAAACATTCATTATTCAATAGGGCCCAAACTATCAAAAACCAGCGGTTTCAATGAACACACATTTCTTGGTAGAATCATGCAGGACTGAAATTTTTGATGTTTTTCTACTCCTCTCATGAGCCCAAACAAGTCTCTAAAAGCATAAGTTTGCAACTACTTTACTTTTGGAGAAAATTCAAAACATTCATTATTCAATAGAGCCCAATAGCAAAAATCAGGTTTTGAATGAAGAATCACATTTCTTGGTAGAATCATGCAGGATTGAAATTTTTGATGGTTTTTTACTCCTCTCAACAGCCCAAACAAGTTTCTAAAAGGATGAGTTTGCAACTACTTTACTTTTGGAGAAAATTCAAAACATTCATTATTCAATAGGGCCCAAAATATCAAAAACCAGCGGTTTGAATGAACACACATTTCTTGGTAGAATCGTGCAGGACTGAAATTTTTGATGTTTTTCTACTCCTCTCATGAGCCCAAACAAGTCTCTAAAAGGATGAGTTTGCAACTACTTTACTTTTGGAGAAAATTCAAAACATTCATTATTCAAAAGAGCCCAATAGCAAAAACCAGCGTTTTGAATGAAGAATCACATTTCTTCGTAGAATCTTGCAGGATTGAAATTTTTGATGGTTTTCTACTCCTCTCATGAGCCCAAACAAGTCTCTAAAAGCATGAGTTTGCAACTACTTTACTTTTGGAGAAAATTCAAAACATTCATTATTCAATAGAGCCCAATAGCAAAAATCAGGTTTTGAATGAAGAAACACATTTCTTGGTAAAATCATGCAGGATTGAAAGTTTTGATGGTTTTTTACTCCTCTCAACAGCCCAAACAAGTTTCTAAAAGGATGAGTTTGCAACTACTTTACTTTTGGAGAAAATTCAAAACATTCATTATTCAATAGGGCCCAAACTATAAAAAACAGCGGTTTGAATGAACACACATTTCTTGGTAGAATCATGCAGGACTGAAATTTTTGATGTTTTCTACTCCTCTCATGAGCCCAAACAAGTCTCTAAAAGCATGAGTTTGCAACTACTTTACTTTTGGAGAAAATTCAAAACATTCACTTTTCACTAGAGCCCAATAGCAAAAATCAGGTTTTGAATGAAGAATCACATTTCTTGGTAGAATCATGCTGCATTGAAATTTTTGATGGTTTTTTACTCCTCTCAACAGCCCAAACAAGTTTCTAAAAGGATGAGTTTGCAACTACTTTACTTTTGGAGAAAATTCAAAACATTCATTATTCAATAGGGCCCAAACTATCAAAAACCAGCGGTTTCAATGAACACACATTTCTTGGTAGAATCATGCAGGACTGAAATTTTTGATGTTTTTCTACTCCTCTCATGAGCCCAAACAAGTCTCTAAAAGCATGAGTTTGCAACTACTTTACTTTTGGAGAAAATTCAAAACATTCATTATTCAATAGAGCCCAATAGCAAAAATCAGGTTTTGAATGAAGATTCACATTTCTTGGAAGAATCATGCAGGATTGAAATTTTTGATGGTTTTTTACTCCTCTCAACAGCCCAAACAAGTTTCTAAAAGGATGAGTTTGCAACTACTTTACTTTTGGAGAAAATTCAAAACATTCATTATTCAATAGGGCCCAAACTATCAAAAACCAGCGGTTTCAATGAACACACATTTCTTGGTAGAATCATGCAGGACTGAAATTTTTGATGTTTTTCTACTCCTCTCATGAGCCCAAACAAGTCTCTAAAAGCATGAGTTTGCAACTACTTTACTTTTGGAGAAAATTCAAAACATTCATTATTCAATAGAGCCCAATAGCAAAAATCAGGTTTTGAATGAAGAATCACATTTCTTGGTAGAATCATGCAGGATTGAAATTTTTGATGGTTTTTTACTCCTCTCAACAGCCCAAACAAGTTTCTAAAAGGATGAGTTTGCAAGTACTTTACTTTTGGAGAAAATTCAAAACATTCATTATTCAATAGGGCCCAAAATATCAAAAACCAGCGGTTTGAATGAACACACATTTCTTGGTAGAATCGTGCCGGACTGAAATTTTTGATTTTTTCTACTCCTCTCATGAGCCCAAACAAGTCTCTAAAAGCATGAGTTTGCAACTACTTTACTTTTGGAGAAAATTCAAAACATTCATTATTCAATAGAGCCCAATAGCAAAAACCAGCGTTTTGAATGAAGAATCACATTTCTTGGTAGAATCATGCAGGATTGAAATTTTTGATGGTTTTTTACTCCTCTCAACAGCCCAAACAAGTTTCTAAAAGGATGAGTTTGCAACTACTTTACTTTTGGACAAAATTCAAAACATTCATTATTCAATAGGGCCCAAAATATCAAAAACCAGCGGTTTGAATGAACACACATTTCTTGGTAGAATCGTGCAGGACTGAAATTTTTGATGTTTTTCTACTCCTCTCATGAGCCCAAACAAGTCTCTAAAAGGATGAGTTTGCAACTACTTTACTTTTGGAGAAAATTCAAAACATTCATTATTCATTAGAGCCCAATAGCAAAAACCAGCGTTTTGAATGAAGAATCACATTTCTTGGTAGAATCATGCAGGATTGAAATTTTTGATGGTTTTTTACTCCTCTCAACAGCCCAAACAAGTTTCTAAAAGGATGAGTTTGCAACTACTTTACTTTTGGAGAAAATTCAAAACATTCATTATTCAATAGGGCCCAAACTATCAAAAACCAGCGGTTTCAATGAACACACATTTCTTGGTAGAATCATGCAGGACTGAAATTTTTGATGTTTTTCTACTCCTCTCATGAGCCCAAACAAGTCTCTAAAAGCATGAGTTTGCAACTACTTTACTTTTGGAGAAAATTCAAAACATTCATTATTCAATAGAGCCCAATAGCAAAAATCAGGTTTTGAATGAAGAATCACATTTCTTGGTAAAATCATGCAGGATTGAAATTTTTGATGGTTTTTTACTCCTCTCAACAGCCCAAACAAGTTTCTAAAAGGATGAGTTTGCAACTACTTTACTTTTGGAGAAAATTCAAAACATTCATTATTCAATAGGGCCCAAACTATCAAAAACCAGCGGTTTCAATGAACACACATTTCTTGGTAGAATCATGCAGGACTGAAATTTTTGATGTTTTTCTACTCCTCTCATGAGCCCAAACAAGTCTCTAAAAGCATAAGTTTGCAACTACTTTACTTTTGGAGAAAATTCAAAACATTCATTATTCAATAGAGCCCAATAGCAAAAATCAGGTTTTGAATGAAGAATCACATTTCTTGGTAGAATCATGCAGGATTGAAATTTTTGATGGTTTTTTACTCCTCTCAACAGCCCAAACAAGTTTCTAAAAGGATGAGTTTGCAACTACTTTACTTTTGGAGAAAATTCAAAACATTCATTATTCAATAGGGCCCAAAATATCAAAAACCAGCGGTTTGAATGAACACACATTTCTTGGTAGAATCGTGCAGGACTGAAATTTTTGATGTTTTTCTACTCCTCTCATGAGCCCAAACAAGTCTCTAAAAGGATGAGTTTGCAACTACTTTACTTTTGGAGAAAATTCAAAACATTCATTATTCAAAAGAGCCCAATAGCAAAAACCAGCGTTTTGAATGAAGAATCACATTTCTTCGTAGAATCTTGCAGGATTGAAATTTTTGATGGTTTTCTACTCCTCTCATGAGCCCAAACAAGTCTCTAAAAGCATGAGTTTGCAACTACTTTACTTTTGGAGAAAATTCAAAACATTCATTATTCAATAGAGCCCAATAGCAAAAATCAGGTTTTGAATGAAGAAACACATTTCTTGGTAAAATCATGCAGGATTGAAAGTTTTGATGGTTTTTTACTCCTCTCAACAGCCCAAACAAGTTTCTAAAAGGATGAGTTTGCAACTACTTTACTTTTGGAGAAAATTCAAAACATTCATTATTCAATAGGGCCCAAACTATAAAAAACAGCGGTTTGAATGAACACACATTTCTTGGTAGAATCATGCAGGACTGAAATTTTTGATGTTTTCTACTCCTCTCATGAGCCCAAACAAGTCTCTAAAAGCATGAGTTTGCAACTACTTTACTTTTGGAGAAAATTCAAAACATTCACTTTTCACTAGAGCCCAATAGCAAAAATCAGGTTTTGAATGAAGAATCACATTTCTTGGTAGAATCATGCTGCATTGAAATTTTTGATGGTTTTTTACTCCTCTCAACAGCCCAAACAAGTTTCTAAAAGGATGAGTTTGCAACTACTTTACTTTTGGAGAAAATTCAAAACATTCATTATTCAATAGGGCCCAAACTATAAAAAACAGCGGTTTGAATGAACACACATTTCTTGGTAGAATCATGCAGGACTGAAATTTTTGATGTTTTCTACTCCTCTCATGAGCCCAAACAAGTCTCTAAAAGCATGAGTTTGCAACTACTTTACTTTTGGAGAAAATTCAAAACATTCACTTTTCACTAGAGCCCAATAGCAAAAATCAGGTTTTGAATGAAGAATCACATTTCTTGGTAGAATCATGCTGCATTGAAATTTTTGATGGTTTTTTACTCCTCTCAACAGCCCAAACAAGTTTCTAAAAGGATGAGTTTGCAACTACTTTACTTTTGGAGAAAATTCAAAACATTCATTATTCAATAGGGCCCAAACTATCAAAAACCAGCGGTTTCAATGAACACACATTTCTTGGTAGAATCATGCAGGACTGAAATTTTTGATGTTTTTCTACTCCTCTCATGAGCCCAAACAAGTCTCTAAAAGCATGAGTTTGCAACTACTTTACTTTTGGAGAAAATTCAAAACATTCATTATTCAATAGAGCCCAATAGCAAAAATCAGGTTTT